>NC_091456.1:92567556-92867556 GCF_027789765.1 Dendropsophus ebraccatus
CATACTGCATTGCTTTCTTATTACTCCTCCCTTTTTGGTTGCATCACATCCTGCTTCTTCATTGTATGATCACCATTGCAACTGAACCGACATGTTGTTTCTTAGCTGTGGGAATGAATGTCAATGAGTTCACTATCTTCCATCTAGCTTGTACTGAGATTCCTCACAAGCTATCAGAGACTTCTCTAACGTACATCTGTGGCAGTTCCTGCAAGATCCACACAGTCTGCAAGCAAGCATAGAGCTGCCCATCATCTTAGCAGCACGTGGCTTCCTCACCATTGTGAACAAGCTGCAGCTCCATCTTAAAGAGACAGTAACACATAAAAAGGGATTAACATGCCCACAAAAAACTCTGTGAAATCCCCTGTCACTGCACCTAGCAAAGTGCACCCTGCTACCAAAGACTCAGATATGCAGGAAACAGGAGTCCATGTTTCAGTTAGAACAAATTGTAGGATCTAAACGTGTTAGCAAACCCAAGCAAAAGATTAGAGAGAACTTTAAAGTAACAAGAACTAAGCACTATAAAGCAACCATCTCACGTTATGACAGTGTCGCAGCAAAGATAGTCACTATCTTAAATGGCTTAACCGACGTCCATGAACATTACCGGCGGCTGTCAGCAAAGTACATCACATTCCTGAGTAACACTGATTTTGTTGATGCCACAGAAGAGGTAGCTGAGAGGGAGACTCTACTCCAAACGAAAGACGCCATAGTAAAAGATGCCAACGATAAGGCTGAACTCCGCATTGCACACTTGCAAGAAGTAAGGTCTCAATGGTCTATTTCAACCAAACGTACATTATCATCTTCCAGAACCTCCCACTCCAGAAGGTCAGCTTTACATGACAAGCTCATAGAATTCCGTGCAGAGGCAGAAGAAGCTAGTGTCAGGAGCTCTTTTGCAAAGAAAGAAGCAGAGGCAGAAGCCCAAGAAAAAATTCTTTAAATGGAAAAGGAGGAAGCGGCTGCCTTAGCTAAGCTAAAGGTTCTTGAACAAGCGCTAGGCCAAGATACCGACCAGGACTCTTTCATCCCTGCAGAAGTGGAAGACCCAGCTAACCGCACAGCCAAGTACGTGCTAAAGCAATCATCTCCTGAGCAAACTGCTAAGTTGCATGCACCAGAGCCACTTCAAACCACCTACCCATGACAAGGTAATTTACAGCATTACACAAGCAGATCCTACAGAGACTAAACAGCAGCTTAAGCCTTATGCTACATCATTTCATCCTGATCCATCTCAGCCCCATATGCCAGAGAATCTACACGCCCCAGGGATATTAAAAGGTAATCTGGTGACAAGAGGTGGGAGATCAGACATGTCAGACAAAGTTTAATGACCTTGCTGAAAATTATAGAGCCTGGAAATCCACCTTTGAAGCAGTAATTAATGATCTTGACCTTGTTGCCAAGGAAGAACTTGACTTGATTGTTAACTGGTTAGGCTAGGTTCACACTGCGTTTTCAGCATCCGTTTAACGCATCCGTTTTTTGCAAAAAACGCATGAAAAACGGATTGCAAAAAACGGATTCATTTGTGTGCATCCGTTTTTTCATTGACTTCCATTATAAAAAAAAACGGATCCGTTTTTTTTGGCGGACCAAAACGGATCAAAAAACGTTGCTGACCCTATTTTTCTGGACGTAAAAAAAAACGGATCCGTTAAACGGATGCTGAAAACGCAGTGTGAACCTAGCCTTAGGCCCAGATTCTGCAGAACATGTAAAGACATTGAGAGCAGTTCATGTGGGTCACTCAGAGGAAGGTTTTGCTGCAGCATGAGAGAGACTTGAACAGACTAATGGCAGTTCTAATGGCAGAAGCTATAGAAAGTGCCTTATTTAAGAGACTTCATACCTTCCCAAAGATCACCAACAAGGACAACCGCAAGCTTCACGACCTGAGCGACCTACTAAAGGAATTAAAGTTAGCCAAAATGGATCCACGTCTGTCAGGACTCTCACCATTTGCTTGGCCTTTTGACTGATTAAACAATAATGGTACAAATAATAACCTGGAATATTCGAGGCTTGGGTGAGGGAAGGAAGAGATTTTCTGTCATGGAGGTTGTCAGAAATTATCTTCCTGGAATTATTTATTTGACACGCAAAACCCACAAACTATGGTGGAGCCATCAGTATCATCTATCAGTATCATTCTAATTTTTTTAACTACTCGGGGGGGTGGGGGGGGGGTGGATCTGATATGAATTATAAAAAGTTAAAGTGGCAATTATAAGCAGAAGATCCAATAGAGATGGGAGATATATACATTCCTCCCCCTTTCAAATCTGCTGCTTTTGAAGATCTTTGCCGGTTTTGTAAGGGAAAGGAAGGATGCCCGTTATTAGTTTTGGGGCAATTCAATGGAGTAATTAATGATGATCTTGACAGACTAAGAGCTAAAGAGATTACTGGTAGATTGAGCTGGTCCCCTCTGTCGGCTCTAGCAGGAGAAATAGGACTCCGGGACCTTTGGAGGGAAAGAAACCCTCCAAAATACTCCTGTTGGAATCGAACTTGCAACACAATGTCCAGAATTGATTTGGTGTAACTGAGTATTTATCGAGATGTTTGGGAGTTAGGGGTTCTCGTTGTATGAAGTTAAATTCACATTGGCTTAGTTTGATTAAGCACAAAGATAAGATAGGGTTAGAACTAGAGAAGATTTGGAATTTGAATGAGGGCCCTGCTTCCCCTCTTATAGTATGGGATGCCTTAAAAATGGATATTAGGGGTAAATATATTGGGATGATTCAAAACTTAAAGAAAGGACATAGACGTATAAAAAATTAACTTAGAGCACAGGTAAGAGGGGAAGAAAAAGAGGACGTCATTAGTTCTTCACAAGAGTCACAAGTAAAACTGAATAGTTATTTGTTAGAAAAGGCCCAAAATAAAATTGGTTTTATGGGTAGGAAAAGTATGAGGGATCTGGGCTCCTCAATAATGGTCTTATGGCAATCATTAAAAATCAAGAGGGTAGCAGGGAGGTTCTGGCCCTGAAAGGAGTAGATGGCAAGATAACTAACTCACCAGAGGGGATTCTTGGTCTGTTTAGGGACTTTTATGAAAACCTATATACCCCAGAATAGAAACAGTCTAACGAAAAGTTAAGGGCTCTGCTTAAAAAAGCCAACCTTCCAAAAGTTGATCAGTCCCACAGGGATATGCTGGGGGGGGGTGGCCTGGCTCCTAAAGCTCCACACCACGCAGAGGCCGTAGTACTGTGGCCGACTTGGAGTTCTATTGATGGGAAGAGGCAGAAAGAAGACCCCTGTGGTGCCCAGCGTGTTAGTGTCCACCAGATCTATCGCCCGAATGCTGAGTTCCCAGCCCCAGAACAGAAGATCACTGACTACGGCAGACGCCACGAGTGAACGGGAACAACATACCTCCCCCGCCACACAGCGTGGCACGATGGCCAGGATTGATGTTCCCTTGAGGTCATCGGCGGTGAGGGGACGTGGAGCAGGGAATCCATCTCCTCGGAGGTCCTCAGTCGGAGCGTCCGGAGCCCTGCCACCTGGAAGCGGTGACGGCTTGCAGCCAGGAGGTGCGGCGGCTGAGTTCGGGACGCTAGGGTCATGTGGCGATCCGCGACACTTCGGGTCTGTTCGGAGAGGTCCAGAGGCGCTCTCGCGGACCTCCCCACATGTTACGAAGGAGGACGATGACGAAACCTCTGGAGACCTTGACTGTGGAACGCGGCCTGTAAAAACAGAGGGGGAGAATCGGTCACAGAGGGGGCGACTAGGACGGACGTCCCTAAGGGTCAATCGGGCCCTTTGGACACAAACCCACATAGAAGTGATTATGACTACAACATGTGGGGAGTAGACCCAACTACGACATCATGCGTTGAAAATATGGTAACGTCTAACCCTAACATTAATATGGGAGCCTGGGACCTGCAGGCCTGTTTAAGGGCTATCCCAACTAGGGATGATATGGAGGCCTACATTACGCGACTGGAAGCTACATATAGGGATGAAATTACGTGCTGAGGAGGTGTAACCCAGCAGAGGCAACTTGACACTCAATCCTTTCAACTCACTTACCTCATGGACTCAATAGACGATGTTGAAAATAGGGGGCGGCGTAACAATTTAAGAATAAGACACCTGCCGGAGTCTGTTAAACCCCCAAAGTTGGTAAAAGTTATACATCTTATTTTCAATGAAGTGTTGGGTGCTCCACAGGATGCTCTCTTAGAGCTGGACAGAGCCCACCGGGCCTTCGGACCCAGACCCCCCTCAACATCTAGACCCTGGGACGTAATCTGTAGGATCCATAAATATCGACAGAGGGAAGCCATACTCTCACGGATAAGGGATGGGGCAGTGCCCGAGTACCAAGGGAAAGAGGTTCAAATACTCCCAGATCTTTCCAGATTGACCCTTCAGAAGAGGAGAGCGTTAAAACCTTTATTTGAAGAGCTTCGAGCCCGTAATCTCTCCTACACATGGGGCTTCCCCTTTCGGTGTCAAGTCCGATTTGAGGGGAGCACTGTTTTTTTGAAGGCCCCCTTATGACTTACCCAGGATCACTGCAGCCCTGGGCCTGGCATCTATAACTATTTCTGAATGGCCATCATTGCCCACTAGTCCCCAGGAGTTGCATTTACCACGATCCAGGAGAGGAAGAGCCCAGGATGACCGCCCACAACCCGCTGAGATCATTACAATTCCCCCATCAGCTTGAAGGGGGTCTGATTATTAGACATATAATTTCTATTGAGAAATGATTGGTTTAGTGCTGTTCTGTGTTTTTTCCTTTCTCTCTATATATATTTCGTTTGATGAAATGGTGACCAAAATAATTCTACGGGCGTAGTGGAGTTATGGAGGTAGACATAAGAGTGGCACGATGAAGGGAAAGTGGTGTATATATTTATTAATTGTTCTCAACACTATTATTATATAAGCATTACTATTGTTATTACTATTATTATTATTATTACAATTGCCATTATCGTTACTATAACTATTACTTGTTTCTTTATACCCTACCCCCAGGATAGGAAATTTTTGTACCTAGAAACAGAAAATGTCTTAACTAAGATTACATTTTTAGACAGCGAGAGGTGAAATGGGTGAAAGGCCCGTCTTAATGTAAGAGATTTATCTGGATTAGAGGGTTCGTCCATGTCCTGAAAGTGTGGAATGTTTTGTAGGTAAAATGAACTTGATCATATAACAGAGAACAGAGAGTGATGGACAAGAACAACGTTGGCATTGTCTAGAGGGGGTGGGTTTTTTGGGGGGATGGGGGGGAGGAAGTGGGAGTGGTTATTTACTTATATATGCACATTTTGCCTTTGGGCCTTACATTTTCTAGTGACTGTTCACTCGTACACTTTGCACATACACATGAGCCTCACACTATAGTTTCACCTTAAATACACTATACAAATTAGTTTGTACGTCTCTTTTCTTTCTTTCTCCTACTTCTCCCTTTTCTCTTTCTCCCCCCCCCCCCCCCCCTTATATATGCACACTCTGCCTTCGGGCCTTATATTTTTCTGTGATTGTTTACATGTACACCTAACACACTCACTTTGATTATTGTTTATACGTCTCACATTCATATATATATATTTTTTAAACACACTACACATGTCCCTTTTCTTCCTTTTTTTTTTTTTCTTCCTTCCTTTTCTTTCTTCCTTCTCCTCCTTCTCACCCCCCTCTTTCCTTCCCCTTTTTTTCTTTCTTTTTTCTCTGCTTTTCTTTTTCTTTGACCTTCTCTTCCCCTGAAGGGCCCATAGATCAGGCCCAGCGTCCTGAAGAATGGTCTTATTTGATTTAAGACATACCATTATTTATAAAATAGCATATGATGGTTACACTATCTAGTAATATAAGCAACTGCGGGTATATTATGACTTCATGTTAGAAGGTCACCAGGGAGTTAAAGGCAGGGTAGAGAGACTTTGATTATTGGCCCGTAGAGAACAACACTGGATTCTAAAGAGTTCTAAAGAGAATTGTCTGCAGATCATTTTTTTTCTTTCCGTGCTTTCTCGATTTGAATTACAGAGTAAACTTATTGAACGTTATAAATTAATTGCCTATCTACTTGTTACATCGAGAAGTCATATTTTTGGCCACTGGGGCATTCATTTTTCCTTTTTTTTTTCTTTCCTCTCAAGGGCTAATATTAAGCTCAGAGAGGATTTAGTATAATGATGTGGAGTGGGCGGAACGGTTTCCCTATAGAAAGTAACTTCCCCAACTGGGACTTACGCCCCCACTTTTGTTGGGGTGCGATATTATTTTTTTTTGTTTAGTTAGACCATAATAAAAATTCTCCAAAGTGTTGGAGTTTGTCATTGTGTGTATGTCTTGCCAATGTTAGGATAGTGTTGGTTTACTTGTAGGTAAGCCCCCCCCCCCTTTTTTCTTTAAGACTAAGATGGCTTCAGTCAACATATGTACATTCAACGTAAGGGGTCTTAGTCTACCGCAAAAAGTAGCCAGGTTATGCATTAGATGCACAGACAAAGACAATTCTTTCCCTCTGATGCATGACAGATACTACACCTCTTGGTTTCACAGTTCTTATCCTGAGGCTAAGTCGAAAGGGGTTTCTATAGCTATACATAAGTCCCTACACCATGAAGTGGTAGACTCTAGACTTGATCCAGACGGTAGATATGCTTTTTTTAAATTGCGTACGTGTGGCAAAATCTTCACAATAGCTTATCTGTATCTTCCTAATAAGGGTCAGATCACATCATGTAAGAGAATGCTACATATCCTAGAGGGATTTGCAAAAGGAGTAGTAGTGATAGGAGGTGATTTTGATCTTACTATGGATCCTTCACTAGACAGTTCTACAGGTTCAAGCTTTATACTAAGTAAACAATTATCACAATTTAAACATCCTGAATAGATACAGACTGGCTGAGGTATGGCGTATTTTGAATCCTGGAGTAAAGGACTATACGTACTTCTCTTCAGTACACCAGACATATAGCCGTTTGGACTTTTTTCTGGTTAGCCACCAGGTGCAGACATGGCATCCCAAAGCCTCAATCAAGTCAGCCCTCTGGTCGGACCATTCACCAGTGTTCCTCTCAGTGGAAGTTCCAGGGTCTCGGGAATGTCAGTGGTCGTGGCGGCTTAATGATAACCTCCTGGCAGACACAGAGTGTATCACAGAAATAAGATCTATAATTCAAGAATTTCTGGTAATTCACTCAGTGGATTCGACCCCCCCTCACTACACAATGGGAAGCTTTGAAATGTGTACTGAGGGGAGCGAGCCTTTAAGACATCTGCCCTGTTAGATAAAATCGAAAGATTAGAACAACAACATAAACAGACAATGACCCAATCAGTATTACTCCTACACTATTAACTCCTCTCATCTCGGGAAGAGTTGAGAGGTCTGCTAGATCAAAAATATTAATATTTTCGTGATCGGCAGAAGCTATTCTTCTATGAACACTTTAACAAATGTGGGCGTCCATTGGCCAGACTATTGAATCCTCGGTCAACTAAATCCTTTGTTTCTAGGATAAAGGGCTCTGGCGACATTCCCGAACTGGACCCTTCTAAGATTCCGGAAGTTTTTCGGACCTATTACCAAACGCTTTACAATATTCAGAGTCACTTTTCGGACATGTCTCCAGAATCATTTCAGATTAAGCTTGGGACTTATATAGAGGAAACTGCTCTCCCAAGAATTCAGGAAGAAGATAGGATCTTTTTGGAGGATGACTTTAGTGAACAGGAGGTTGCCCAAATACTTAAATCTATGCCACTGGGAAAAACGCCTGTGCCGGAGGGATTTTCATCCCGTTTTTATAGATTATTTTGGGAGAATCTTACTCCTTTCTTAACTAGGGTGTTTAATAACACCTCAGTGTCCCTGCCTTTCACAAGACAATCGCTGGGAGCCACAATTGTAGTTATTCCGAAAGCGGGAAAAGATCCCGCATCCTGTTCAAGCTACCGCCCAATCTCACTGATTAATTTCGATATTAAGGCATTTTCCAAACTTCTGGCAAATCGGTTAAACCCATTACTCCCGTCAATTATCCATTGGGATCAGGTAGGATTTATAAGAGGCAGAGAAGCCAGAGACAAGATAAATAAAACACTCTTACTGGTTTTAAAGGCAAAAACAGAGGATCTTCCAAAGTGCTTGTTGTTGGTGGACGCCGAGAAGGCTTTTGACCGTGTGCACTGGGGTTTCTTGGAGGCATTGGAGTAGTATTATGTCACTGTATACAGACCCAACAGCGCAGGTACGGTTTTCTTTCAAGCCCTTTTACAATTAGAAACTGAACCAGACAGGGATGCCCCATTTTCCCCTTTGTTGTACGCGACAGTCATGGAACATCTCCTGAATGCAATTAGGAGGAACCCCAGTGTACACGGTCTCGATGTTGGCTTGACGCAGGTAAAAACGGCCCTCTATGCCGATGATTTGCTTATATATGTCACTCAGCCACAAATCTCTTTCCCTTCAATTTTGAGGGAACTTGAGAGATTTGGACATTTGTCTAATTTTAAAGTGAACCTATAAAAAACGGAAGCATTAGATATCTCCCTCCTGAGAGGGGAAGCTGAGAATTTGGCTCGGGCGTTTCCCTTCAGTTGGAAGACTCAAGCAATCAAATATCTGGGGATATTCGTTACTAGGGACTCCTCTCTGTTTTACCTAAATTATCAACCCCTCCTGAGGAGGGTAGCCGGGGATCTTAAGCGATATGTGGTTTGGGAAAATAAATGTGTTGAAAATGGACGTTATCCCACTGTTAGGACTCGGGTCGTGCGCTCGGCTCGGCTTTTTCAGCCATAATGCTTCACATGTTTTTCACATATTCAGCTCTGCTGTTCTTTGTTATAGCAGAGGCCAGGGTTTCACTCCCCTGGCTGTTCAGCATAGGTGTTGGGTGTGTGCACTGATTATTGATTGACAGCTGACTTACCAGTTAGCTTTCTGTATCTGGCAGGACCTGGAGACTCAGCCCCAATCAGGTCTGGGGCTGGGACTCCAGGCTGAATAAATATCAGACCTGTGCTCTCATTTCTTGCCTGCGATAGAACCTGGTCCCTCCTGTGTATCTTGACCTAGCATTACTCTGACTTTGTACTTCCGATACCTGACCTTTCGGCTTGGACCTCGACTATTCTTTGGATCACGATTTTGTACCTATACTGACTGGCTGTTACCGACTCGGACCTCTGACTTTCCCTTGCTTGTTTGTTAGTCTTGTCTCTGTTTTTCGTGTATGCACTTTGCCAGGTTAGGGAATGCCGCCCAGTTGTCCGCAGCTGTTTAGAGCTGTCGCGGCAAGCAGGTAGGGCCAGCTGGGGTGGGTGCCAGTTCTAGGGCTGCACTCGTCTTGTTTTCCCAGACCCCCTACCTGACACCCACGTATGCTATATATTTTCCAGGCCCTACCTATTAGGCCCCCGGCTAATTTCTTTAGGAAACTAAGAACTTTGTTTAGTACATTTGTTTGGGGGAGTCAAGGATGCAAAATTGGTTACAGTACTTTATCCCGACCCAAGGACCGAGGAGGGGCAGGTCTCCCAGACCCCAAGCTGTACCACATGGCGTCAGTGTTGCTACGACTACTAGACTGGCACTTCCATAGAGAGAACAAACAATGGGTTCCTTTAGAAATTCAGATGGTCCATTCAGATCTTCACATTGCCCCATGGCTCTCCAGGGAAAAGAGACCAGCAGAAATGCATTATTCATTATTCTCTAGGGGATTTTTCGAGACTTGGGACAATGTGGTGAAGAAGGAATTCCTGACAAAAAGCAAGGGTCCACTTACTCCCCTCTTTGGGAACCCAGAGTTTCCCCCGTGTAGGACAGCAGCTAACTTTATGGGTTGGACAATGGAGGAGGACACTAGGATCTATCACGTACTTGAGGTCTCGGCTCTACCTACTTTAGAGAATTTGCGACAAAAATATCCCAATGTTTCCATCTAATAGATGGCATACCATCAATTATCGTCCTTTGTCAACGGTCCAACTAGCAGGGACAAATTCAGAGAACCGCTCACTAGACTAGAAAGGGTTTTTACACAAACAGATCCCCCAAAACATGCACTATAATTTATCTATGATTTGCTGTTAGAGACAACCTCTTAAAATCTGCCGTCGTACACGGCAAAATGGGAAAGGGAGATACAGGAGGCTATTTCTACAGAGGAATGGGAGAAGGCTTTCAGATTTGCTCACAGACTGCCTTGGGCCTGTGCAGCTTAGGAAAAGAACCATAAGCTACTAGCTAGATGGTACAGGTGCCCCAGCCATCTGCATAAGATATTTCCTGCAGTGCCTGAGACATGCTGGCGTTGTGGCACAGAGAGAGGTAGCATGCTCCACATCTGGTGGGAGTGTCCAATTCTCCAGGGATTTTGGAAGAAGGTCTTTTTGGCATATAAAGCAATTTCGGGCGATCCATTAGATCTATCCCCCAAAATTGCCTTACTATCCATGCTACCTGGATCTAATTCTTCCATCAAGAGAGGAATTTTTACTGGTAGCAGCAAGATAAATGTATGTTAAGTTAAATCCTGTTATGTTATGTTTTTGTTTATTTGTATTTGTTGTGATGTGATACACAATTGACAGTGATAAAGAAAATAAATAAAGATTTGAAAGAAAAAAAAAATAGATTAGCATTAACATTAGCTGAATAAACTTAGGCATTAAATATAATGCCGGGGAATTCGTCCCCAGGTAGGAATTGCATTCTCTTTGAATTGTACAAATACCATCAAGGGCCTCTTTTGCCAGCACTTTTGCAGGTTCTTAGTTACTCCATTGAAAGTGGCTCTCTCCCTGCATCAATAGGCGAGGCGGAGAAGGACCCTCTGTAAAGGGAGTCTTAAAGACCTTTTTTTTTTGATCAACATAGATGGATGATCAAACAGATTTTATAGCCGGTCGTAACTCTAAAAGTAACATCAGGAGACTATATGAAAACATTCAGCTGGCTGAAGCCCAGGGAAACCACTCCATCCTGTCACTGGATGCCACAAAGGCCTTTGACAGGGTGGAGTGGGAGTACCTTTGGTTGGTGTTGGAGGAATTTGGTTTGGGGGCTCAGTTCATCCAGATGGTGAGATTGCTGTATAGAGAAGCGAAGGCCTTAACTACAGTAAATCCTTTGAGCTCTGCCCCATTTTTGTTGGGAAGTGGTACTAGGCTTTTTGCCCTCAGTATCAAGACCCTAGCTAATTTGATTAGAATGAATGTTAAAGTGGTTGGGATCGGGGTGGGAGGTGAGAGGGAAAGTGTCAGTTTATGCCGATGACCTCCTACTTTTTTTACCCAATGGTGGGTCTGATAGGGAAGTTTGGCAGTTTCTCGGGCTTAGAGATCAACTGGGTTAAGTACATTCTAATGTCTTTAGATAAAGACTTAGAACTAAACTTTTCCCAGTTGAAAAGTTTGGGGCCCACTGATAAGTATTTGGACATCAAGTTCTCAAGAAATATTAGAGAATTCCCTGATTTAAATGTTTAACTGCTTCTAGAAGTATTTAGAAAGAAAGTAGTGTTGTGCTGGTTAGGTCCGTGTGTCTCCCAAAGTTTTGGTATGTATTTAAGGCAGCGCCAGTTTGGCTTTGGAACTAATTTCTCAAAAAGATAAAAGTATTGGTTGAACTCATTGCTGTGGGGGCGCCAAAGTGTGCAAAGTTTGTGGATAGATACATAACAAGAATTCAACAATGAAAAAGATTGCATGGAAACCAGCAATGTGGTAAATATAACTTCACATATTCTTACTATACCTGAGATACAATTGTTAGCTAAAGGATTGAATTATTGTCCGAGCTAGACGATTGACTGTTTCGAGTTAGATCTGCATATTTTATAGTTTATCAGACGACTAAAGTTAAAGGTGTGGTTTAAGAATAAAATCGTTAAAGGTCACAAAAGTGATGATATAGTTAAGAATGTTGACACGTATAAATCAGGACTACATTCACACAGTGAATTTACGCCTGCCAAGTTCCTCTGTTGCAATTGAAACATTTCACAGTCTTGTGAAGAAGGACATAGCTAAATTGAGAGAAAGCATAGGGGATGGGGTAATTGTATAACATAACATCTACAGACAATGCAGCCCTGAACACCCTTCTCCAGGATCACGACATAGTCGTGAAACCTGCTGACAAGAGTAGGGCAATTGTAATCAGGAACAAGTGTAAATACATAGCTGAGGCCTACCGACAACTGGGAGACACTAAGGGGGAAATTTATCAAAAAGTGTAAAATTTATAAAATTTAGAGTGGTGCAATCTGCTCAGTTTTAAGTGGCCTCACGAACAGGATTCGAACTTGTGCGGGGGAAACCCCATTGGATGAGATTCAGCAGCTCCAAAAGGCCCTGTTAGATTACCTCGAGGAGAACACAGAGACAGATCCTTCTCTAGTGTTTTCTGTGAAGTTTTATATAGCCCAGTGGTTCTGTGACACTACAATGGAGACAAGTGAGTAGCTGTTGAGGACACAAGATCACCTCAGGTGATAAGATTACCACAGAGCAATGCTTCTGAGGGGAACAAGGATATAGAGATTACAAACAGGGCAGCAAAAGATCAGCTGGAGGCGAGACAAGGTAAGACAAAGAGAGACATTTGAGAGAAAGTTTGTCAGGTGCACTCTCAGGAAAGGGCCAGCACATCTACAGTTAGTGGGAATCCTAAGTATAGGAACCCAGGTGGATGGACTTGACTGTAAAAGAGAGCAGAGTTAACTTAGGTCTCTGCACCCATCTTTCTGAATTCGGGGGGTAAGATTTATTAGGACCCCTGGATACCTCTAGGACCCAAAAGTTGTGGCCTAAGGCCCGGCCTAGTAACTTAACACCTTAAGGACAGAGCCTGAAATGGCCTTAAGGACAGAGACAAATTTTATGAATATGACCTGTGTCACTTTAGTCATTAATAACTTCGGGATGCTTTTACCTATCCGGCTGATTCTGAGATTGTTTTCTCGTGACATATTGTACTTCACATTTCTGGTAAAATGGAGTCGATACTCATAACGAATCTTTATGAAAAACACCAAAATAACGTGAAAAAATGCATTTTTCCAACTTTGAAACCTTCCTGCTTATACAGAAAATGGTTATGCCACATAAATTATATATTAAATAGCATTAGCAACATGTCTACTTTATGGTGGCGGCATTTATTAAACTATTTTTCTTTTTTTTTAGACAATAGAAAGCTTAAATCATTAGCAGCAATTTTCCAAATTTTCTGTAAAATTTCAAAATCAGATATTTTCAGGGACCTGTTCAGGTTGAAAGTGTATTTGAGGGGCCTGTATGTTAGAAAGCCCCACAAAGCACCCCATTTCAGAAACTGCACCCCCCCAAACTCTGCAAAAGTACATCCAGAAAGTGTTTTAACCCTTTAGGGGAGTCACAGAAATAAAAGCCAAGTGTGTAAGAAATTTGAAAATTTTTATTTTCTGTGCAGAGATTTTATTGTAATCCAATATCTTTCATAATGATAAACCTATTACCAGAGAAATGCACCCCAATATTGATTGCCCCGTTTCTGCAGTTTATAGAAAATACCCCATATGTGGCCCTAATGCGCTATTTGACACAACCACAAGCCTCAGATATAAAGGAGCGCCCACTGAATTTCAACGCCTCCGTTATATTTGACCGTACCACTTCAGGTTGGCAGAGGCTCTGGGGTGCCAAAACATTAAAAACACCCCTAAAGGGACACCATTTAGAAAACTACACCCCTCAAGGAATGTAACAAGGGGTGCGGTGAGCATTTGGACCCCAAAGGGGCTTCACAGATTTTCAGAACAATGTGATGTAAAAAAGGAAAAATTCTATTTTTTACACTAAAATGTTGTTCTAGCCTTCATTTTTCATTTTTACAAGGGGATAAAAGAAAAAAAAACACCAAACGTGTAGCGCAGTTTCTCCCAAGTACAGAAATACCCCACATGTGGACATAAAGTGCTAAGCGGGCGCAGGACGAGCCTCCAAAGGGAAGGAGCGCCAATTGTCCTTTGCAAGCTGGATTTTACTGGAATGGATTTCAAGGGTCATGTCGCATTTACAGACCCCTCGTGCTGCCAAGACACAGGAAACCCCCCACAAGTGACCCCATTTTGGAAACTACACCCCTCAAGGAATCTAACAAGGGGTGCAGTGAGCATATGGACCCCACTGGTGACGGGCACAAATGTGGAACAATGTGACGTGAAAGGGAAAATTTACATTTTTTCACTTTCTCGGCACAAATGTGGCCGTCATCAAGGGGTCCATATCCTCACTGCACCCCTTGATAGATTCCTTGAGGGGTTTCCAGTGTTTTGGCAGCACGAGGGCTCTGTAAATGCGACATGGCGTTCATCATCCATTCTGGCCAAATCCAGCCTCCAAAATCCAAATGGCGCTCCTTCCCTTCGGAGGCTTGCCCTGCACCCACATGGCGGGTATTTACGGACTCAGGGGGAATTGCTCTACACAATTGCTCTGCCAGCCTAGAATACCCCCTTGGCAGGTCAGATGGACAAATACATCCAAAAGCGGCCCCACAAACCTCTCTCCTTGGCAGGCGGGAGGCCTGGTGGAGCAGCCTCCACGTGCAGCATCCAAGATGTTGCCAGGGGTAGAGGCTGCTGACACAGAAGCTCCCTGTGTGCTAAAGCAGGAGCGCAGGGGCACAGACAGGAGAACTAGACAGGACACCTAGGGAGCAGCTATCCCTACCAGTTTATATCCTCCACCTTGCCTGCATCTGCCTTCCACTACAGACAGCTAGCTGCTGAAGTTGTGAAGTTTTTTTAATTTTATAAATGTTATTGTTTTTATGTATAGCAAAAAAAATAATTATTCCATTAAAATCAGCAAAAACATCCCCCTCCCCTCCCCCTCAGAGGTTATAGACTATCCCCATTAAAACCCATAGTAACTTCTGGCTCCTCCAGTAACAAAACAAAACAGTCTACCTGTGGGGCAATACTCGCAGGACGCCCTATTTTCTAAACTAACCAACCTAAATTCCTTATCTTTAACCCCTTTTTAACCACAAACTTAACCTCTTATACTTAATTTACACTATTGCTACATCTATCACTCATACAGGTGACGGAGCGACCCCAACTCCACCGTGCCGGAGACCAGAGGCCAAGCCAGACCGGACACGGGCAACCCCTCGCCGGCAAAGCAGCATATTAAACCAATATAATCATCAAAATAAAACAAAATATAACTATAATTAGCTCATCACGGTCCTTGTCAACCCCAAATGGCACCCACAGCACATTTATAATGGACCATAGTTCTCTCCAGGAGACAGGATTATCATACAACTCCTCATTCACTAGGCCTCTGTTAACTGTTAACCCATTAACATCACAGCCTTCCCCAATAAAAGAAAAAGGGGGGAGAAAAATAAATAAATAAAATGTATATGCATACCACTTGTAGGCACACACACATCCACACTACAGCACAAGCTGTACAGCACAAGCCCACAGCAAGGTTTTAAGTGGCGTCACAAACAGGATTCGAACCTGTGCGAGGAAACCCCATTGGATGAGATTCAGCAGCTCCAGAAGGCCCAATTAGATTACCTCGAGGAGAACACAGAGACAGATGCTTCTCTAGGGTTTTCTCAGAAGTTTTATATAGCCCAGTGGTCCCGTGACACTACAATGGAGACAAGTGAGTAGCTGTTGAGACAAGATCTCTACCAGATATATCCTCCACCTTGCCTGCATCTGCCTTCCACAACAGGCAGCTAGCTGCTGAAGTTGTGAAGTTAATGGCTCCTGAAGTGCAGAGGTCATTTGAGCACACCATCAGATCCACACTGCAGCAGGAAGTCACTGACAATACAACACGCATTGCTACCGTAGAATCCAGGGTTTCATGCATAGAAGATGATAAAGAATCACAATATAGGCTGCAGGTACTACAAGATGAAATGGCCTATTAGAATGACAAATTGTAGGACTTTGAGAACAGGTCCCGCAGAAACAATCTGCGCATTGTGGGGGTAAGTGAGAAGGTGCCCCCTCTGAGCTGCAGCATTTTTGTGAGAAGGACTTACGTAGAGCATTAGGTCTGCAGCGCCTATGCAGAGTGAAACAGATGCACCGGCTGGGGCCTCCGCCTGACACACACGCGCTCTCCCAGTCTGAAAAGGCACGGCAACACCAGCATACGCATAAAGTGATCTTTAAACTTCTAGACTGTAGTGATAAAATCGAGATTCTACATGTCTTTAGGAAGCCCCTAACCTTGCACCAGACGAAAATACTGATAATTGAAGACTTTTCTGTCGAGGTGACCAAGAAAAGGAGAGCCTTCAGTGCCATATGCTCTGCTCTATATAAAGATAAAAAATATTTTCAACTACAATACCCAGCTACCCTCAGGGGTTTTCATAGCGATGGTTCTTTTTCTACTTCACCGTCTGCTGCAGCAGAGGCATTGAATATACCTATGGAAGTGCCCTGCAGCCCTCTACGCCTCAACCGAGAAAGATCTTTATCACCTATGGAATCGGGGCTGTCCCCCTCCACTAGGAATGGCCAGTCAAGTCTTAAAAGAAACCTGGAGTGCAAGAGTCACAGACGCTACTCGGGACATTGCAAAGATATTGATGGCTTGCCCTGATTGGACCTGAAACATGGGGTCGTCCTCTACGTAATGTATATCCCCTCTATCTGGGTCACACATGCCCCCCCCCCCCACTCCAGAATATCGTCACATACCTCAAGACCCAAAGTAGATTAGAGGACCCTCGCAGACTGCTGACACCGCTCTGGGGGGTCAATCTGAGGGGATTCCTGTTTGTTAAGGAGCATTGCTCCCTACTGCACTGATAGAGGGATTCTGCCCCACAGCACTGAAAAAAGGAAGACTCAGGAGACAAGTGTGACTCTAGCTGTCATCTGTCACAGGATATGGTTTATATATTGTTATGTTGTTTATTAATTTGTTGAACTATTTGGATTCAGGGTGATTATATTGTGACTGATATTAATGCAAGATCTGGATTTCTGCATCAATGTCTATCTAATGTTTTAGGGCCAGTGAGGCATACCTGACCTGCATTCCTGCTCTCCTTTTGCACATCTGACATTTCTCCCCACATCAGCAAGGCACTGTCAAAATGTTACGGTCATGGCTGACACTATCACAGTAGTCTCTTGGAAGGTGAAAGGGCTGCGATCACCGCAAAAGCAGATAAAAATATTGTGCCATCTAAAAAAAATAAACCCTGCCATTGTCCTGTTAAAGGAGTCATATCTCACTTTGGATGATTTCCATAGGATGCTGAAAATGGGGGTCGGACATGTCTTTGGCTCCCCTGCTGTTGAAGCTAAAGCAGTAGTACTTACACTAGTTCACAAATGTTTTAATTTTCTGTCTGTCACATGACAATAACACAAATAGAAGGCTCTCCCCATTTAGTGTTAGAGCATAATGGTGACAAATAGAATATTTATAATTCGTATGCCCCTCATGGGCATAACAAGCTGTTTTTCCAGGACGTAATTGCACAGGTAGTCAAATGCTATTCCACACAAAGTCTTGATTTGAACACTATCTAAAGAGAAACTTCTCAGAGGCTGTTGGCTGTAATTCAAACACTATAATGGAGAGCATAAAAATGACCCCCTGCTATATTGGGAATCGACAAAGGTAGTCCTTCGTGGGCGTCTTATAGCTCATTGTGCAGCATTGAAGAAAAGAACACGCCAAGGATACTTAGCTACCAGTATCACTTTAAAGGAGGATTATTCCTGGTTTGTGAGCTCCCCAACCCCTGAACATAAGGAGCAGTGGCAAAATGCATGACTTCCTTTTAAACTGTGAATTGACAAGAGAGCAGATCATCATCACCACGACCACCATCATCTTCTCCTCATCCCCTCCTGTTGGAAGCAACATGGACCACAGCCTGTATAAATCTGATACAGTTTTATGGCCTAAGGTGACAGAGGGCAGAAAAGAAGATGAATCAATGGACTGAGCATGTTGTAAATAAAGGTCCTGCCAAAGACAATAAAATGGAGACTCAGAAATGCTGGGCAAAGCTAACCATCTAAGGGATAAGAGTGAAGTCAAACAGCAGGACAGCATTCCTGCAGTCGTAAAGCCATGAACCAGCCCCCGCAGCCATACTTCAAAGCTTATTTATAGGAGTCACCTGTGGATGGGCATAACACGCCCAATAAAGTCATCAAAAGGACAAGGATCTTACTGTACCCAAAGGATGCCACCTACAGGAATGTGTTTACCTCTGCATTATTGTCTTTAAAACATAAAGAAACTGTAATGATTGGCTGAGACAGTATTTGGAGGTGTTCCAGGGAAGAGCAATGTGTGGGCTATGTGTGTTCATGTGACTGATATATATAGGATTGCACACAGATGAACAGTTAGGCACTTCCTATCTCCCACCATGCCTTCCTACCGCCCTCTTCCTTCCCTTATACTCCTATCCCTTAGTTAGTCTCCCTTTGTGTAGATATGTATGTTTCCTCTTTGTAACAAACCCCTTAAAGATCCAGTTGTCCTTGATCAGTTAATACGGCACCCCAAAAACCTAACCAGATTCTACACCTCCCCTCTCTTCCACACAGCCCCATCTCACTGCACGGTTTTAGGCCCCGTTCCCACTGAGCAAAGGTAGCGGAATTCCGCGACGGAATTGTCCGCCGCGGAATGCCGTTAGCCTCCCGCTCATAATGGGAGTCTATGGGAGGCGCGCACTCCTGCTCTGTACGCGCTGAAGAATGAACATGTTCATTCTTCAGCGCGTACAGAGCAGGAGCGCGCGCCTCCCATAGACTCCCATTATGAGAGGGAGGCTAACGGCATTCCGCGGCGGACAATTCCGCCGCGGAATTCCGCTACCTTTGCTCAGTGGGAACGGGGCCTTAAGTGCCGTCACAAACAGGATTCGAACCTGTGCGAGGAAACCCCATTGGATGAGATTCAGCAGCTCCAGAAGGCCCAATTAGATTACCTCGAGGAGAACATAAAGACAAATGCTTCTCTGGTGTTTTCTCAGAAGTTTTATATAGCCCAGTGGTTCCGTGACACTACAATGGAGACAAGTGAGTAGCTGTTGAGACAAGATCCCTACAAGATATATCCTCCACCTTTCCTGCATCTGCCTTCCACTACAGGCAGCTAGCTGCTGAAGTTGTGAAGTTAATGGCTCCTAAAGTGCAGAGGTCATTTGAGCACATCATCAGATCCACACTGCAGCAGGAAGTCACTGACAATACAACACACATTGCTACCGTAGAATCCAGGGTTTCATGCATAGAAGATGATAAAGAATCACAATATAGGCTGCAGGTACTACAAGATAAAATGGCCTATTTGAATGACAAATTGTAGGACCTTGAGAACAGGTCCCGCAGAAACAATCTGTAATGTATATCCCCTTTATCTGGGTCACACATGCCCCCCCCCCCTCAAGACCCAAAGTAGATTAGAGGACCCTCGCAGACTGCTGACACCGCTCTGGGGAGGTCAATCTGAGGGGAATTCTGTTTGTTAAGGAGCATTGGTCCCTACTGCACTGATAGAGGGATACCAGTATTTAAGTTTCCACAGGCTTAGCCAGGAGGGATTCTGCCCCACAGCACTGAAAAAAGGAAGACTCAGGAGACAAGTGTGACTCTAGCTGTCATCTGTCACAGGATATGGTTTATATATTGTTATGTTGTTTATTAATTTGTTGAACTATTTGGATTCAGGGTGATTATATTGTGACTGATATTAATGCAAGATCTGGATTTCTGCATCAATGTCTATCTAATGTTTTAGGGCCAGTGAGGCATACCTGACCTGCATTCCTGCTCTCCTTTTGCACATCTGACATTTCTCTCCACATCAGCAAGGCACTGTCAAAATGTTACGGTCATGGCTGACACTATCACAGTAGTCTCTTGGAAGGTGAAAGGGCTGCGATCACTGCAAAAGCAGATAAAAATATTGTGCCATTTAAGAAAAAATAAACCCTGCCATTGTCCTGTTACAGGAGTCACATGTCACTTTGGATGATTTCCATAGGATGTTGAAAATGGGGGTCAGACATGTCTTTAGCTCCCCTGTTGTTGAAGGTAAAGCAGGAGTACTTACACTCGCTCACTAATGTTTTTTATTTTCTCTCCGGTCACATGACAATGACGCAAATGGAAGGCTCTCCCATTTAGTGTTAGAGCATAATGGTGACAAATAGAATATTTATAATTCGTATGCCCCTCATGGGCATAGCAAGCTGTTTTTCCAGGACGTAATTGCACAGGTAGTCAGATGCTATTCCACACAAAGTCTTGATTGGAACACTGTCCAACGAGAAACCTCTCAGAGGCTGGTGGCTGTAATTCAAACATTATAATGGAGAGTATAAAAATGACCCCCTGCTATATTGGCAATCAGCAAAGGTAGTCCTTCGTGGGCGTCTTATAGCTCATTGTGCAGCAATGAAGAAAAGAACACGCCAAGGATACTTAGCCGCCAGTATCACTTTAAAGGAGGATTATTCCCGGTTTGTGAACTCCCCAACCCCTGAACATAAAGAGCAGTGGCAAAATGCATGAGTTGCTTTTGAACTGTGAATTGACAAAAGAGAGCAGATGTATAGATCACAATTGGTAATGGATCTCTTTAAACAAAGGGGAAAAAAAACCTCTGGCGAGGTTGGCTAAAGGCTGGCACACCACTTCCCATATACAAGCACTTAGGGACAAAAATGGTATCATACACAAACAGCCCAGAGCGATTAATGACTGCTTGAGAGAATTTTATGTTTCCTTGTACCAGCCCATCAGACCAGTTCTTGAAAGGATTGTCATTGCCAATGATCACCCTTAAGCATCAAGAACTTTTAAACTCAAAAGAGGGAAAGTAGAGGCTACAATTAAAACCCTTAACAATGGTAAATCGCTTAACCCAGACGGCTACCCGGGGGAATTTTACAAAATCCTACCTACCCAAATATCTACTACTTAAACTATTTTAACCTTATGTTGTACTCAGGACAGAAAACGCCAAACTAGCTTACATTAAGGTTATTCCAAAACCTGGAAAGGATTTAACAGATCCAGGGTCTTACAGACCTATTTTGCTCATAAACCAGGATAAAATTATAGCGGATCGGCTAGCATCCTTCTTGCCGGACCTAATTGGTGATCACCAAATAGGTTTGGTGCAAAATAGGTCAGCAGTCAATAATCTATGCAAAGTGATCATGGAATAAGACTATCTTCAGCATCAACCTCAGCCAAGAGAACACCCAGGTTTATTGGCCTTAGACACCAAAAAGACTTTTGACAATGTGTGATGGGACAGGCTCGAGTCGGTGCTGGACAGGTTCGACACAACAGGCACCTTTTAGGTTTTTCTATCAGGGCTTTACAAATTCACACCCATGGCATCTGTCAGCTTCCTTTGTCTTGGACCAGGGGACCAGACAGGGTTGTCCCCTTTCCCAGATCTTATTCGATCTTGCGATAGAGCCCCTGGCCAGACACTTAGTAGATTCTGATCTCTTTACAGGGATAACTGTGGGTTCTGACTCAATTAAGGCTGCGATGTTTGCCGATGATATACTACTGCTTCTCCACAATCCAGAGGTCTTTGAACCAAAAATCATAGACGTGATTTTACGATAGTTTCTCAGGGTTCTCAAGTTGTGAATAGTGAGAATCTTCCCCTAGTTACCTCCTCACCAAATTGGGCGTTAATCACACAACAGTACCATATACAGAGTTTCCTCCAACATAACCCCTTCAAAACCGAGTCCTTTGATGCACAAAAGTCTGGGTCAAATTAATGCAATGTTCCTCCCTGCCTTCTAAGAGCCATAGCACTTTTATTTTTCCACCTATAGGGCTGGTTGGGGTGTCATTTTTTGCGCCATGATCTCTAGTTTTTATTAATATCATATTGGTGTAACAGAAAAATTTAGATTGCTCTTTATTAATTTTTTTTGTGATATATAATTTAATAAAATCAGCAATCATGGTGCATTTTTTTTTTGTTTCCGTTTACGCCGTTCACCCTGCGGGAACAATAATGTTGTATTTTAATCATGGATCGCCGAACCGACAGGACGGAGGTAAGGAGCATAACCCCCGCCTGTCGGCACATGAGATAGGTAGCTGCCGTGCTGCGGGGGTCCTGATCACTTAATGACAGATGCTTGATCTGTCACTGAGCACCTTAAATGCTGCGATCGCTGTAGATCACAGCGTTTAAGGGGTTAATGAGCGTCGGCTGCGAAGTTACAGCTGACTCTCATTACCTCCGGCCCGGCATCGCTCTGTCTGCGGTGATCCCGCTCACATCACAAAGCCCCTGTTCAGTGTCGGAACGTATATATATATTTCTTTTGGGGGTATGTGCAGTAGGAACGTATATATACAGATTACGGGATTAATATTGCTAAGACAACTAATAACCTTTACTCACTGAATTATGCCCCCATAATTAAAAAGATCTCAGCGGAATTGCCCTTCCACTCACCTTTATGGCTCACTGTCACCTGGTCAAAGTGATTACTTTCCCTCAACTACTTTACCCCTTGCAGACTCTCCCCACCCTGATGTCGGACATAAAAAAAAGGCTTTATGGAGTGCTTGTATCTAATTTTATTTGGAGGGCAAAGCAACCTAGGGTATCCCTGCAGAAGTTGATGCTCAGTAAGAGAAAGTTATATAGATTAGTAATTTACTTCTATTAAAAAATCTTAAGTTTCCCCATGCTTATTAGCTCCTATATGTCATGCAGGAAATGTTTTATTTTAATTCTGACACAGTGCTCTCTGCTGACATCTCTGGTCAAGACATGAACTCTATCTCGGTTTTCTATGAATCCCCATAGAAAACCTCCCCTGCTCTGGACAGTTCCTGTCTCAGCCAGAGATGTAAGCAGAGAGCACTGTTAATTTATAAAATGGTAAAAGGGGGGTGATTTAAATTTTTATTAGGGGGAGTTTTTAATGAAAAAAACTTTATTTTATTTTTTTTACACAATAATTATAAGTCCCCCGGTGGACTTCTATATACACAGCATTGATCTCTCATTGGGATCAATGCTGCATATATGATAGAGCACCGATCCATTAGATCAGTGCTCTGTTGGTGTGGTCTGCTGCAGCGGCCCCGCTCTGAACCCCCCTACCTGACCGATGGATGACGTGCAGTTACGTCCTTGGTCGTGAAGGGGTTAACATCCTTCCCTCCCCTCCTGTGCTAAGTGTCAAAACCCTGTCACCAACATGTGGCATGGAATTTGGAGCTGCAGCTCAACAGCTTAATTTTGGCAAAATGCTGCGAAATATATACATATCCACTGGAAAATTAAGTTACCTTTGAACCTGCAAACAATGCTATTTCACCAACTGGGCCCACATGTAGTGTTGCTAGTAGCACCCGGTGTATATTTCCTAACTGGCTAATATCTACGCCCCTGGATGTCCCTACGGTTATAGCACTGTTTAAGGTCTTCTTTGGGGTAGATCGTATAGACACCAAGTAACTAGACACTTTTTCAAAAAGTGGTTAACTTTTACCATCACTCACTGTGATCCACCAGCCACAGTGAATATAGTATGTCCCTTTTGCCTAAAGAAATGGTATTATAAAGCTGATCTGGTTGGTTCCCTGGGAGCTCTTTGACTACCCCAGTTTTATCCCATCTAGTGAGACCTACCATTCATACGTCATCTTCCGAGCTGACCCTTACTGTCACAACTATAGACCTTGCATGACTTAGCACTGATTGTATGACGAGGATCTAAGGTTCTGCAGAAATGCTTATATTACATAAATTCACAGACTTTCTCTTGCCGTTCTGATGTGCCATTTGGAAATTTATTTCTACTACCCTGTTGCATGTACTCTGTTGTTTTGCCCTCCCTTTGGCATTATGGTACTATTTTGTCTTTGTTCAGATTATTTTTAGAAAATCAAATAATTTTTTGTACCTAGGGTGGTGGGAGGCCACCCGGGTGTTCACAGATGAAATGCAAGAACATACCGAACACATATTGTTCTGGGGACGTTACATTGATGATATCCTAATACTATGGAATGAGATGTAACGTCCTTTCAGACTTTTGTAGAGGTATTAAATCAAAATCCCAATGGACTACTTTTAACAAGCGAGATCCACAACGACACCATTAATTTCCTAGATTTGACCCTAGGAATCGACACACAAGGCTATTTAACAACAGATATCTATAGAAAGCCGACAGCCACCAACAGCTTTCTCAAGTGGAACAGTTTCCATCCTGCCCCTCTAAAAAGAGGAATTCCCGTGGGTCAATAACTGCGAGCCCGTAGGAATTGCTCAACCGAAGAAACCTTCTTAAATGAATGAAATCCTCTTTACCAAAAATTCCGGAGTAGAGGCTACCCCAAAAAGCTCCTCCATAAGGCCTTCTACAGAGCCAGACATACCAACAGAAATGAATTACTCAATTCCAATACAACCAAAAAATACGACCAATATAGTCCGCTGTAAGGGCACTTTTGATGTCGCTCATCATGAAGTTCGTCAAGTTCTCCAACAATTCTGGCCCATATTGCAAGCTGATCCCGATTTAAAAGACGTCATCTCGAATACCCCAGCAATTACATTCTGTAGAGGTAGAAATTTAAAAGACCAACTAGTGCACAGCCACTTTACGGACAATTGAGAACCCACACAACCTACTACCTAGTTTAAATCAAATCTGAAAGGATCATACCCCTACAGCAGTTGAATTTACTGCAAGTTCATGCCAAAACCTAAATCTTTCCATAGTTCAGTCGACAACAAAAAATATACGATTAGGGAGTTCATAAACTGGCAATCAAAAGGCATCATATATGCTGCGAAATGTCCTATGTGGCCTATTGTATATAGGCAAAACAATACAACAATTTAAAAATAGAATTGGTTCTCTCCTCAACAACATTCGTACCAAAACTCACACGAGCATCGCCCAACACATGAACGCTCATCACATAGGTGACCCGAAAGGGTGTATCTTCTGGGGAATACAGCTAATTCACCTAGGACAAAGAGGAAATCTAGATCAAAAATTGCTAAAAGCTGAAGCCAGATGGATTCATAGGCTGCAAACAAACTCACCCACAGGACTAAATAAGGCATTCACATACACCCCTTTCATCAGAAAAACTATTAAATGGGGAAAACATGGCCACCTTTCCCCCTACTGTTGTCTCCAGTTCAGGTGCAGATTGCAATTAAGCTCCATTTACTTCAATGGAACTGAGTTTCAAAACCCCACCCAAACTGGAGACAACAGTAGGGAGAAAGTGGCCATGTTTTTGTAGCGCTGGATAACCCCTTTAATCTTCTTCCATATGTTGCATTAATCATACAGTCTATTTTTAGGTCCATCAGTCAATCACAATAATGCAAACAACACATTCACAAAATCCATTTTTCTATAAAACTGTTCTTTCAATACAATCATGAAATAACATCCTCAAAACTGCTACATTAGCTTATTCACTCTTCACATCTCATTAAAAATCATGAAAACATAGTTTTAACAGGCAATCTGAAGCAATCTACAGTAATTTGCAGTAAACACTTATACCAATCATACAATAACCTGAATGTACAAAAAATGTGAAACTAGTTAGACAATAAGGCATGGCATTTTTAATATAGCAACGCTTATTGGAAATACGTCCATTCCTTCTCTATTAGCAAATGTAGTGTAGCCAAAATGATAAAACTTTGAAAGTGTTCATAGCGCAACCCGGGGGCTACGATACACTAGTGTTGGATACCGTCTGTCGCGCTCTCATAAAGGTGCACACGGATGCAGACAGAATTAGGGAGAGACGACGCTTTAATTCAACGATAGCAAAGAGTCATATCTACTATCAGTGCATGCATGCTCCCCCACATCGGTAAGCCTGATCCTGTTTGATGAAGTCTTAATACCTCTATGGCTACCGTAAATGGAACTACATGCATATTTACTAAATTATGGTGATTGCCATATCATAGCTAGCCTGATCGCGTTCAATAGTTTGCCACCGCACAAAGGGGAATTGGTGTAAAGGGGTTACCACACGAGCGCCACGAGCCCGAGCCTGGTGAAAACACACCAATAACGCTATCACCTAAAAATAATAAGGGTAATAAGTATATCATAAGTAGCTCAGCCTCTATAATTCTTGCATCATAGTATCACCAACTAAGAGTAAAGTTTGGATTACACCTCCAAGCCGAGATTTCCACTGCTATTTCATTGGCACCACTAATGTTGAAGTGTAATATTGCACATGTGCCCGCTACACGATAGCAAAAGTGTTTGATGCATAAATGGTAATGGCTTACCCTTTCACAAAGGCTGCACACTTTGACAAATAAGGCAATACCATACAAATCCAAGTAGCTGCAGGAAAAGTGCATCAGACAGCAGTTGGGATCGGTGGAGGTGCAGTTAACCCAACGATCACCATATGTCTTCGATTGATGCATCTAGCACTACAGAAAAACATGCAATATGTGCAAAAGGTTACACTAAGCAGTTCACAAATATCACAAAGGTCTATCCATGTTAGCATTGCTATTTTTAATGTAGCACTGTACATACACATGCACCATCATTTGATACGTTTAAGATAAGAAGAATTAAAGTTAAGTTTTATCCCTTTGGGACATTACAATAAACTGTAAAGACGATACCTCCCAATAGGTGAAGGATCACTATCCTCAGACATAAAGAAGTATGCGGATTTCTTGGCAGACATATCCATAGATTCATTAAGGGTCAATTCCAAAAATGTGGCTCACTCTACTGTGGCAAGAAGAACCCTATAAATTAAAGAATGGTCTGGGGCCATTGCCTCAAAAAATCACTTCTGCTCCCTTCCTTTCCAGCCAAAAGGCATGTTAGAGTATAGGATCCTATCTTCCATCAGAAGGAAAAGCCTAAGACAGGGGTGTCAAACTCAAATACACAGTGGGCCAAAATTCAGAACTGAACAAAACCGCAGACCAACCTTGATAATTATTGAAGCGCGAATGCGGCGGTCCTGGCATTGTCAGAGCAGCGTGTAGTGTTCCTGGCAGTGTCAGTGGTGTGTGTCTCCCAGCACTGTGCACTATGACAAATGCTATGATATGATTAAACCCCAACCCATGTAGTAACCAACCAAAACTGGCCCACATATTAGCCAGCCCTCCCAATAGTGCCCAAAGAGTAGCCAGCCTCCCAAGTCTCCAATATAGTAGCCAGCCCACCCCAATAATTTCATATAGTAACCAGCCCTCCCCAATAGTCTTATATAGTAGCCAGCCCTCCCCATATTCTCATATATAGTAGCCAGCCCTCCCCCACAGTCTCTCTTACAGTAGCCATCCCTCCAATATAATATCCAGCCCTCCCCCATAGTCTCTTATATAGTAGCCAGCCCTCCCCATGTTCTCATTTATAGAAGCCAGCCCTCCCCCATAGTCTCTTACAGTAGTCATCTCTCCAATATAATATCTAGCCATCCCCCATAGTCTCTTATATAGTAGCCAGCCCTCCCGATATTCTCATATATAGTAGCCAGCCCTCCCCTATAGTCTCTCTTAGGGTGCGTTTACACAGAAAGATTTATCTGACAGATTTTGGAAGCCAAAGCCAGGAATGGATTTGAAAAGAGAATAGATCCCAGTCTTTCCTTTATGACCTGATCCCTGTTTATAGTCTGTTCCTGGTTTTGGCTTCAAAGATCTGTCAGATAAATCTGTCTGTGTAAACGCACCATTACAGTAGCCATCCCTCCAATGTAATATCCAGCCCTCCCCCATAGTCTCTTATATAATATCCAGCCCTCCCCCATAGTCTCTTATATAGTAGCCAGCCTTTGCCCATAGTCTCTCATAAAGTAGCCAGCCCACCCCCATAATCTCCTATATAGTAACCAGCCCTCCCCTATAGTATCTTATATAGTAGCCAGCCCTCACCCATATCATAATCTAATGCGATGTCGGTGGGCCAGATGCAATTTGTGAATTGGCTAGCGGGCAAAAATAATGGCACTGCGGGCCAGATTGACATGACTGGCCTAATAGACTTATGGTGCGTTTAAACAGATTTCTCTGAAAGATCTTTGAAGCCAAAGCCAGGAACAGACTGCAAATAGGGAACAGATCATAAAGGAAAGACTGGGATCTCTCGTCTTTTCAAATCCATTCCTGGATTTGGCTTCAAAAATCTGTCTGTGTAAAAGCACCTTTAGTGCCTTTCATAAACAAGGTCAAAGGTTGCCGCACAAGGTACCAAAGAAACCAGTCCAATTACAAACCCAGAGGTGGCAACTCCTCCAAAATCCTGATGCCAGGCTGTGCCAGTTCGCATCTGCTTGGATAGACACCACCACAGATGACTGAATCAGAGCAGTGGTCACAAGAGGGTACTCTATAGAATTATCCCGCACTCACGAAATTATCACCAAAGGGTCCCTAGAAAATGTCCCACATCATCAAAGAGGTTCTGGAATTTACTCCAAAGTCTTTGCAGTGCCAAAGATAGGAGATCTGTGGCTTGTCATCGATTTATGTTTTCTGAACAAATTCTTCAAGTGTCAGCGCTTCAAGATGTCTTAGCCATTCTGCAAAAAGACTGCTTCGCAGCTATCCTAGATCTAAAAGACGCATACCTACACATTCCGATTCTGAGGGCTTACCAAAAAATTTTCAGAGTCACTATCTTTCAAGGGAAAGCGACCCCCCCCCCCCCCCCACACACCCCGGCTCCAACCCGCTCGCTGATGATGCGTGTAATAGCACCGGCAGTGAAAGGGGAACAAGGAGCAAGCAAACGTTGACCTGACAGGTCGGGGCTCATTTGCTCCTCTTAATCACCCTGTGTAATAGGGGCTTAACACGCTGGTGTGTGGTTTCTGTGGACTCCCCTTAATGATATAATTACGTTAATTGCCTAATTACCGTTTCTTCTGCCTGGTATGATGAGATAACTTGGTCTCATGAAAAGGAGATATTTTACCCAAGTTAATTATAGCTGTAAGCAAGCTTGGTGTTGACTCTATAAACCAAATGCTGGACAGAGGGGTTACAAATTACAACAGGACATGTACACAAGCGGTAACTTGGTGTATATAGAAAGAATAGTAGAACCCCTGAGCAGAAAAGGAGTTGTTTGTCACCAGTTTCCCATTAAACTTGCTTTTGCCTGCACAGCACATAAGGTGCAGGGTATGACTCCATCTTCTGCAGTAGTTTCACTACAGCGTATTTTTGAGCCAGGTATGGTATATATTGCTCCTAGTAGTACTACTATTTTTGAACTACACTGTTAATTTCAATGAAGATAAAATATATGCAGATCCAGAAATCACAATGTCTGTAAAAAAACATGTGAGAAGGCGTAAATCATTTTAAATAAGGCGTGGGAGAATACCACACTTCTTCCCCCCCTTTCTCCCCCCAGCCACCCATACAGAAAGAGGGGGAAACGGCTGGCATACCCCAGAGAGAAGGGGTTAATCTGCGTACACCAGGGGCACAATGTTGATAAATGTCCCCCTTTATGTTTCACTGAATCCTACTTCTGGGGCCAGGTTGTCTCTAACAATATACAAGAAAACTATTGAAAATATAAACGCAACAGACATTTCATATTCCACCTATTCTCATATATCCAACAAAATGGTGGTAGAGTATAAAACTACTTGAATCATAATATTTAAGCAATTCAAGTGCACTACATACATAATATGACTGACCTCAAACTACAGGTTTTAAAAGTTTTACAACATTGTACATTAGGGACACTCAGGATTTCCCAGACAAATTGAATGAGGTGACAATCCCTGACCATAATTTATTGCTATTGTTTGATGTAACCTAATTATATACATCTATTGACCAGTAACATGGTATGGAGGTTGTTAGAGAAGCCCTGGATTATTCAGACATATCAAGCCATGCTGCCCAATTCCTCATGGACCTTCTAAACATAAACCTTACTGAAAATTATTTTCTGCAGTGCCACGTGGAACTGCCATGGGCAGTAGCATGGCACCCACGTATGCAAATATGTACATGGCGGCCTTGGAGAGGTCATTCGTCTGTGTGTCCCACCACTTCAGCCATGTGCTGAGGTGGTGGCGATATATAGACAATATTTTTCTAATTTGGACAGATTCCCAATTACAGCGGGATGAGTTTTTCAATTACCTCATTTCAGTATGATAGTCACCCTCTGCGCTCCATGGTACTTTCTTTGCCCTACACAATTTCTAAGAGTAGTGAGAATAGTTAAAAGATCCTGCCTTGCTGCCCCGGAGACTAAATCACGATTACTAAATTTATACATAGGAGATATCCTGCTCCGTTGGTCTGTGAAAAATATAAGGCTATAGTCAGGGGTAACACTACACATAGGATAAAAATAGAGGGGACACCAAGACAATCATTTGTCTCAACCTACTCTAAGGCTAGTGGACAGATTGCCAGGATTGTTCAACAGGAATGGAGACCAGTGAGCAGAGCCTTTCCCAAAATTCTACAATTTGAAATCTGCCCAACAATGGCATATAGGAGAACCAAAAATTGACATCCTGGTTAAGGCTGACGTAGGTCCTACATCACATTCTATCCAGACATACATTGGCAGTGACAGAAAAGGGTCATACCCGTTTAGGATGCAGTAATTGTCCTCTTATGAGGAAGGGACCGGTATTTAAACATCCTGACATGGGACGTGAAAATATGATCAAGGAATTCCTGACGTGTCGCTCTTCGTAATCTGTGTGTTAATTTGCCCCTGCAATAAGCTTTATGTGCGGGGGAGACATCAATTAACTGTAAGACAAGGATCACAAAACATAGATCTACTATTCGTACAGGCAGGATGGACCTACTGGTCTTCAGACATTTCATTGAAGCAGCACACAGAATTCAGGATCTTAGGTTCATTATCATTGATCATTGATAGAGTACCAAGGAACAGGAGGGGTGGAGACAAAGTGGCCAGACTAAAATAACATGAAATGCGATGGATTTACACACTTCAAAGTGTGTCATGTCAAGTTTAGCCCGCAGTGCCATTATTTTTGGCCCACTGAGCCTTTCCATTGCTGTATTAAATCTGGCCCCCTGATGTTGCAGCAGATTATAATATGGGTGGTCTGGACAGACACTCGGACTGGCTACTATATAAGAGACTATTTGGAGGGCCGGCTACTATATAAGACACTATTGGGGAGGGCTGGCTTCTACAAAAGAGTCTATTGGGGAGGGCTGGCTTCTACAAAAGAGACTATTGGGGAGGGCTGGCTTCTACAAAAGAGACTATTGGGGAGGGCTGGCTTCTACAAAAGAGACTATTGGGGAGGGCTGACTATTATATAAAACTATGGGGAGGGCTGGCTACTATATAAGACACTATTGGGAGGGCTGGCTTCAACATAAAAGACTATCGGGGAGATTTGGCTATTTTCTAAGACTATTGGAGAGAGCTGGCTATTATATAAAACTATGGGGGAGGGGTGGTATTGTACTATATAAGGGACTGGCTACTATTATAGGGACTGACTTCTAAATAAGAAACTATTGAGGGCTGGCTACTATATTAGAGACTATTTTAGGGACTGACTTCTATATAAGACACTATTGGGGAGGGCTGGCTACTATATAAGAGGCTATTTGGAGGGCTGGCTACTAAATAAGACACTATTGGGAGGGCTGGCTACTATATTGGGCACAATTGGAAGGGTAGGCTACTATGTGGGGCTCCTATAATAGGCCTGGCTAGAATGTGGGGCACTGTTGGGGGGGGGGGCTACTGCATGGGGCACAATTATGGGATTTCCTACTGCTTGAGGGATATAATGGGTAACTACCATGTGCGGACAATTAATTTAGGATAGACAGGGCCTGGAACGCTGCATGATGCTCTGACAGCACCAGAAACGCCGCATGCAATCTTCATTAAATATTAAGGTTGGCCCGCGACTTTCTCCAATTTTTTTATTTTGGCCCACTGTATATTTGAGTTTGACACCCCTGATCTAAGTGGAATCGGGTTTGCTGGCAGTCTGGCATGGGTTCCCTAAACTTGAGCTCCAGATAAAGGGAATATCAATCTATTGCTAACATATTGTAAGGTTAATATTATGATAACCTCATATGTAATTTACCTTTCTCCCTTCTTTCTTCTAGATGGAGTTGGATAATCAAGTTATGGAATTCTCTTCACTTCAAGCCAACTGTCATACTATGGAGTCGCCCTTGATCTTTACCAGATATCATTTACTTTTTGCATGTCCCCAGATGAACTGGTAATGGATGTTTTGTAATTTTTCAACTTTTCTTAATACTTGGCTATGGATATAGAACCTATGACACAGTTCAAACCGTTTCTACTGGCTCAATATGTGTCCCCCTATTTGAGAGTACTCTCTACGGATGGAAGGCTACTGACATACCTTTTATTTTATGGTTGCAGCCAGCACCTAGGCGCATATGTGAGGGTGTAACACTTTGCAGCTCTACAAAGTAAAAGTGCAGCTCACCCAACTTACTAACCAAGGTAACCAGATACAGATGCAATACCTGATGCGTCCAACATAAGAAGCAAAGTAGATAAAAACAAAGTCTGCCCTCTAGGTCTCAAAATTTAAAATATTTACTAATAATTAAAACAAATAATTCATTAAGGAATATACATACAAGTGCACAATAAATGGTTAAAACAATAAATGAAAACATATCGATGTGTAAAATGAGCAAGAAAACACCCCTTGTCAATATTGGAATATAACTCCCATCATGGGAGGAATTGCCAGCAAATGATGTGCATGTAATCCAGCATCAGTTGGTCAGGATGGGCAGCGCTCGATTCACTGTTTCAGCCGTTAGTAGTATAACGGACAGATTAGTTACAGTTTATTTGTAGCCCCTCGTAAAGGATTGTAAAAGTCCAATGCACTGTGTCAGCCGTTATCAGTAAGAGATAAGGATTAGTTGCAGTTTATTATTTATAGCCCAATGTATGGGATTGTAGAAATCCAATGCACTGTGTCAGCTGTTAGCAGTAATTAGTTACAGTTCATTAAATGTAGCCCGTCGATGTGGGCTTGTCTCTTAATGATAGTGTCCAGCCGTATGGGCTATACTGTGTCAGCTTAGTTAGACAGCAGTTCAGTTTAAAAGATGTTAAACATTCCTCTGGATTGCTCATACATTTTAAGTATCTTAGGAAGTTAGTATAGTGATATTTGGTGAAGCTCACCGCTCCAGAGAGGTTTGGGTCATAGCTCTAGCTTGCCGGCGTGCACTTGTCTGTTCAAAGAAGATTCTGACGTCAGCAGCCTCGGCATGGATATCGTGACAATGGGGCCCCGTTGTCTTACTGTTGTATGTAATGAATGTTACTGTGGTGTCTTGTTCATGTCTAGGGGTTGCCAAACCTGTTTTGGAGTTTAACTTTACTCCATCAGTGGCTGAGAATTTTGGGGTACGGTGACCTCCATCTTTTTATACTTTATGTGGAAATAATGTAAAAGGTGGGCTGGAGTCGGTTCTTCCGATTTTTATGGAGTCCATATCGGGTCTTGGCACATATCACTCTATTGTGATATAATGAATTCCTAAATAGTAGTATAGTCTAAGCTACTATATGTACATTATATATATATATATATATATATATATTTGTAGGCTTAGCAGCATATTATTTATTTAGATTTTGTTTAAGGTGTAAATATTTATATCGTCTTTTATTCGTAAGCATAAGATATATGAAATTTTAAGTGAGTTCTGATGCTAGTTTTTTTTTTTTGTTTTTTTTTGCAAAAAAATTCCTTTATTATTTAAAAAATTAATAAAATAGAAATGTCAAAAACAAAAAAAATGAGGGAAAAGGTGATGACAGTACAACAATCCAGGGAAGACACAATATGAATGGCAAAGACAATGAGTAAAGAAATATTACATATATAAAGGGCACAGGTACAATCAATAGTACAAATAGCAGGATCCCAAGAAAAAACCTCTCAAAAATCCATAAGTGCATTAGTGCATGTGAGGCTAGCCGCCTAAACACAATTGGGACCTGTAAACGTTACACTCCTATGATTGCCACCAGCCCAAAAAGACATACAAATATTAGTCAAGTCTTACCCATATTGCTGCTTCCCTGGCACACCCCGACGCGCGTTTCGCAGATGACCACTTTATCAAGGGGCATATTCTATTGCATGTGCCCACTCTATTTATACTCATATCCCTTATTGGAGGCATCCATGAGCTTCCGGAACGCCGACGCTTGCTTCCGGTCACTGGCCGACATCGTCACATCCGCTCCGGTACTCAACGGGTATGCGCACGCGCGAACAAAAGATAGTCCGCGCACGCGCACAACCCACACTGACACCGTGCGTATGTCACATCCGCCCGGCCCGCCCGAAGCAAGCGTACTCCGTAAGCCAACATATACAGGGAGGGGGGAGGAGGAGGGGAGGAAGGAGCTATAACAAGGAGATTGTTTCAACAAAGAAATACCAGAATGCTAGAAATATAAAAGTTTGATGCGTCAAATCCAAACAGTGTTTTTAGTGTGCTGTGCTAAAGTGTGGAAGACTGTCCGTAGGACAGATAGAGGATATAAAAAAATAATTTTTAGAGAAAAGCATCAAAAGATATTTGATGTGTAATACAAAGTGCAAAAAATAAGTAATATAAAGTGACAAGTAATGAAAGTGCCAGTGCAAAAAGTATGAAAACCACAAGTGCAATGATAATAAATAGCTGATCATAATTAATATCAAAAAATGGAAATATCCATGTGTGTATAAATAAAAAACGCATTAAAAGCGCACAAAATAGAAAACGCATTAAAAACGCACCGAATAGAAAATACATAAAAAAACGCATAAAAAATGCACAAAAAAAAAAAAAAAAAAGGTAAATAATTAATAGTTTCACATATTTCTTCATTATTTCTTCTTCATCTTTTCTTTATTTCTTCTTTCCCTCCAATCACTTCACACAACCCCCTCAGAATACTTTCACCACGGGAACTCATGGATGAATCCAATCACATCAGTGCATAAATTTTAAAACTGCATAAAAACAAAGGGACAAACAAAATTAAAAACAGAACCAAGCAATGGGGTCACAGAAATGGCGCAAAACTACATTGTTCATTTAAACCTCCTGGTGTCATAGTACCTAAAATTGTTATCCAACGGCATTCCTTTTGTGCCAAGATTCGTCTTGCATTGCCTCCTCTGATGCCAACCTGTACTTTCTCTATCCCCCTAACCTTAAACGTCCTGGGATCACTTTGATGGTATAATTTGAAGTGACGAGGGATTGTTTTCAATTGATCCACTTCTTGTATTTCCTTGGCTGCTATGATTCCTCTGACGTGTTCCCTCACCCGCACTCGTAGCTCTCTCGAAGTGAGACCAACATAAATTTTACCACATCCGCATGTGGCATAGTATACCACCAGTGTGCTGCTGCATGAGATATAATCTCTGATGGTATATTCTCTGGAGCCATCAGCTGTTGTAAATGTCTGTGCCCGCTCCATATTGTTACACGCCATGCAGCCACCACAGGGGAAGCACCCCCTCCTGGGTGCACCTACACCGAATGGATTTTGCACCTTTGCCACATAGTGGCTTTTTACAAGTAGATCTCTAAGATTTTTACTTCTACGTGCAGTTAGGGCTGGGGTTTTCGTCAATTTTGTGGCCAACGTAGGGTCAGTAAAAAGTACAGACCAATGTTTCTGTATGGCCTGTCGCATTATCTCCCATTTGCAATGGTAAGTGGAGACAAAGCGTATTGGACCTGTTTCTACTTTTGGTCTCCTCCCTGTTTGCAGCAACTCACTTCTCGATGTATTATTGGCCCGTCTAAACCCTCTCTCAATTGTTCTCCTACTGTACCCCCTTTCCTTAAAACGTATCCTGAGGTCATCTGATTGTTTTTTAAAATTTTCCTCTGTTGAGCAAATTCTTCTCATACGCAGAAATTGTCCGGTGGGGATAGCTCTGATTGTTGAGGGAATATGGGCCGATGTGGCATGCAAAAGGGCATTAACTGACGTTCGCGCCCAGTTTCGCAAACCTATTCATGGCCGCGTAGGAACATTCTGTCATCACTCCCACCCTGGGCGTGGGTCTGGTGCTCTGGCGGAGATATACTGATGATGTCATACTGATATGGGAGGGTACGCAGGAAGATCTTGCACAGTTCATTAATCTAAGAAGAACCTATATAAAGAACAAACTATAACTATGCTTCGCAGGTGCAGAAGACTTTATTACAAAAGTGTTTTAAGACAAACAGAATTATAGACATACCTAAATTATATACACTTATATACAGATTGGACTACAATGTCCCTGCCTAAGCTAGTGTAAGGCCCCCCCTGGTAAGGGCGTCCCCAAACTCCGGATACAGGGGGACTGTCCCTACACATGGCAAATGATATACTTGGTAATATAGCATAGGTCAGTATATACTTGGTAATATAGCATAGGTCAGTATAATCATGTACTTTGGCAGAGACAGAAGGATAAAGGTAATACGTGATATATTGCACTGAAATGGCATATGTGACGATTTTCTCTTGATCACTTTATGCCTGAATTTCTATAGTCGGACCAGACATAATAGTCATAAAAAATATACAGTTTTAGGCTGGGTTCACACTACGTATATTTCAGTCAGTATTGTGGTTCTCATATTGCAACCAAAACCAGGAGTGGATTGAAAACACAGAAAGGATCTGTTCACACAATGTTGAAATTGAGTGGATGGCCGCCATTTAATGGCAAATATTTGCTGTTATTTTAAAAACAACGGCTGTTATATTTAAATAATGGCCGTTATTTACTGTTATATGGCGGCCATCCACTCAATTTCACCATTGTATGAACAGAGCCTTTCTGTGTTTTTAATCCACTCCTGGTTTTGGTTACAATATGAGGACCACAATACTGACTGAAATATACGTAGTGTGAACCCAGCCTTAGACGTCACACTTCTTCCAACGCGTTTCCCCCTGCTGTTGTGAATAAGGCGGGTTTATCAGGGAAATGTGTGGGTCTCATATGGTGATGACTATTTTGCTTAATAGGTCGTCATGATTGATAAGTAGTTTGGAACAGAGGTAGTGTCCCTCACATATGATATCTAGTCTGAAGAAACATGTGGCCCAAGTGAATGGAAGGTATTCCAAGAATTAGGTACAGTTATTGGTACACTGCACTTGGGTCTCAGTTGGCACCGGTGTCTTAATTAGGGTCCCCCGGGGTTCAGCTATGGCCACAGTTGTCCGTAGATGAGGAATGTACACTGTGTGGCTATGATGTATGTTATAGACGAGTGAACGATGTCCGCGTCCGTAGTAGCTGGGTTGCCAGGATGTGCGTGTCCCTCCATTACCGTTCTCAGTCAACGGCCATATTAACAGAGCACGGGGACGGAGGGAGATAGTTAGCAGCCACACACAGAGACATATCACAGGCAAAGAGGCATAAAGCACAGGGATGGCGGGGGAGAGGCCCGAACCGGGGGCGGAGGGAGTTAGGACGCAGAGCACAGGGAGGGAGGCAACAAGTGCAGAAACGTGGTGGAGACATTGAGCGGACGTGGACTGGGGACGGAGGGAGATATTAGGTGGCCAGAGACAGAGCGCAGGGATAGTGGGCATCTACCGGGGACGGAGGGAGTTAGGAGGACACAGCACAGGGAGATCAAGTGCAGGGATGGCCGGGGGTGGATGTAATCAAGCAGCCATATGGACAGAGCACAGGATGGAGGGAGACGGTAAGCTGCTGCAGACATAGCACAGGGACCACAGCTGTACAGCTATATGTAGGATTGGGTGTGGAGGGAGGCAGGGGCTGTATTGCGTTCCCCATGTAAAATCCCTTGCACAAGCAGGGGAAGGTTCTACAGCGTTGCTGACAGCTAATTGGCTAAAGATCATTTACTTGGGGCTGGCTGGCCATGCGCGCTCCCGAGAACCAGAGTCTCCTGTTCAGCATCAGCTGACAGGTGACGTCTTTAGAGGGCCGGCACGCCCCCTCCAGAAGAACAAACTGCACATCATTGAGCAGCACAAATTGGGCTATATCTCGACTTAGGAACGGCAGAATGGCGCCAAATTTGAAGTGTAGGCTCTACAGGGGGCGAACTAATAGGAAAGAAAGTTTGATTTTTTTGCATCCAAATGACAGTGACACTTTAAGGTTTACCTTTCATGAGTACCTACAGTATAGCAAAATATGTATATTGAATAATTACCCTTATTAACGCTCCTTACATTATAGGTTTTTTGTGTACATACATAGCTATTGATCTAAGCTACTATATGTACAATATATATATTTGTAGACTTAGCAGCATATAATTTATTTAGATTTCATTTGTTTAAGGTGTAAATATTTCTCATCTTTTATTCATTAGCGTAAGATATATGAAATTTTAAGTAAGTTCTGATGCTAGTCATTTTCACGTATTCTATTTATATGAACAGATTATGCACTAATTTAGGATATCTATTACGATTTGTAAACTACTATTTATGAATTAATTATATCACAACAGAGTGATATGTACCAAGACCCGATATGGACTCCATAAAAATCGGAAGAACAGACTTCACACCACCTTTTACATGATTTCCACATAAAGTATAAAAAGATGGAGGTCACCGTACCCCAAAATTCTCAGCCACTGATTAAGGAGTAGAGTTACAACTCATCTGTATCTCTTACTGATAACAGCTGACAGTGCATTGGACTTTTACAATCCCGTACGAGGGGCTACAAATAACGAACTGTAACTAATCTGTCCGTTATTTTATCTCATACTATTAACGACTGAAACAGTGGATCGAGCGCTGTCCATCCTGACCAACTGATGCTGGACTACATGCCCATTATTTGCTGGCAATTCCTCCCATGATGGGAGTTGTATTCCAATATTGACAAGGGGTGTTTTCTTGCTCATTTTACACATCGATATGTTTTCATTTATTGTTTTAACCATTTATTGTGCACTCTTATGTATATTCCTTTATGAATTATTTGTTTTAATTAGTAATTATTAGTAAATATCAATTTTAATTTTTGAGGCCTAGAGGGCAGACTTTGTTTTTATCTACTTTGTAGCTCTAGTCTCCGGTGTGACGTTCCTTGTAAGATGTCTGTTACAGACATCCCATGAGTGCCGATTGACTCACTTAGCATGGCTCAGTTCAACATCGACTGGGATCACGCTGGAGACTAGTTACCAGTGTCGTTAGGGGGATAATCTAGCTGACTACTCAACACCGCAAAACGGCTGTTTTTTTTTTTCACCCCCTAGAGAATTCAGATCTAAGCTGCGATCCACATTATAGTGTGTCTGTTCCTTTAAGTGCCGATACTACTGGCCGATGTGATTGATCTTTTTCACTTATATAGCTAAGCTGTATGTCCAGCTGATATAGCTTTTGTGCAGAGATGAACGGTTTAGTCATATAAGCCTTGTTAAATTTAGTTATTTAAGTTTTTTCTAATGTCTTTGAGAGTTAGGGCTGTCTGCCCTCATGCAATATGGCATCTGTGGGGCCAGACGCGCACCGATCATGTGCTGCTTGATGCAGATGATGTCATAGGACTTGCGCATGCTCAATAACACACTACCAGTGTTTTGTAGGGCCGGTGGGCGCCATTACAGTGGAGCAAGCTAAGCAAGTGATGTACATTATATACAAATTTGTAAATGGACTCAATTAAGGGCATAAAGGAGATTTTTTTTAATCACTGACTGTACACAGTTATGACACTATTTTCACGAAACTGCATATTATACTATTATCTGTATATCGAACCGTGGCATGCTGTATGCTATATTATTTTGAATATTCACTAACTGATTGATGTAACTGATTCACTGTGTTCGCACACTAGAGTGCATTTAAGAAGGATTGTTGGCACTGGTTATACATGCTTGAGAAAGGCTTCCTGATAAGCCAAAATGTTGCATTGTGACATGGAGTAAATAGACACCGTTTTTTCACTGAAGTGCTTTCTCCTGCCTATTTAAAAAAAAATTATTCCTGGATGTGTGTCCGGTCCACTGAGGCGTGCACCTATCTATTTCAAACTGTGGTATCGTAGTACTGCTATTCTTTATATTTCTATTTGGATTTTAAAAGTTGAGACATCAATTCCAGCAATAATTTCAATAATTTACAGGCCTAAAGATTATAGCTGTCATGCCTTCAGCAGTTTATGTTATGTAAAATGGATGTATACTGTTGTATGTTTTACTTTTACTGTTCCTTGTATTCTTGCTGTAATGAATCTGTATGCAAGTCTTAAATGCTCCCTCTAGTGGCCATTCGCATACACTGTACTTTGTATGTAAACGATTGTTTGGTCCATCTAAGTTACCTTATCTGTAGCCTATGACCCTAATGACATCATCATCTGGCCCTAAGACATCCTCTTCATCCAGGCTTACAGTAGCATCGCTGGTACGTTTATAAAGTCATCCAGTGATGTATATCTGCATCTTGTAGTATATTAATGTGTTTTATACATCTGTAGTAGTTATTACATACAGACCATGCTTGTCACATGGCTAGTATAGCATGTTATTACATGTAAATATCTGTATTGATTTTACAGTAATGTGTTATAGTGTACTGCCACATGTGTTTACACCTTAGTAAGTGCATTATCTTTCTAATCCTTAGTTTCACCCTATCCTTGCAAAAAAAAATTTGAACATTGGACATTACGCCTGTCAATGAGTTACTTATGGCCTCGTCATACATAAAGGACAGAACAGTGAAACAGCGGCTTCTAACAGCCTTGGTGCAAGAAACAGCGGCTTCTCACAGACTGGATGCAGTTAGACAGAAGCCTCATTCAGGCTGATGAACATAATACTTAAAGGGGTAGTCCACCCAAAAAAAAATTCTTTCAAATCAACTGGTGCCATAAAGTGCCAGAGATTTGTAATTCACTTCTATTAAAAAATCTTAAGTCTTCCAGTACTTATCAGCTGCTGTTTGTCCAGCAGGAAGTGGTGTTTTCTTTCCAGTCTGACACAGTGCTCTCTGCTGCCACCTCTGTCCATGTCAGGAACTGTCCAGAGCAGTAGCAAATCCCCATAGAAAACCTCTCCTGCTCTCTAGACTGTAAATAATACAACTTCCTGTTGGGCATACAACAGCTGATAAGTACTGGAAGGCTTGAGATTTTTTAATAGAAGTAAATTACAAATCTCTGGCACTTCATGGCAGCAGTTGATTTGAAAGAAATTTTTTTGGGGTGGACTACCCCTTTAACTCTGTGCTAAGTGCAGCATCACTACTACATGACACCTGTGACAGTTACATTCGCATGAGACAGTCTACAGTGTCATCATGTCAGCAAGAGACCAGACCATTTGAGACAAGGTCTTGCATCTCAGCCAGCTCCAGAAGCTTAGAGGTCAGTGTAGAATCGTTTTGGGGTGCCGTATTAATTGATCAAGGACAACTAGATCTTTAAGGGGTTTATTACAAAGAGGATAACATAAATATCTACAAAGGGGAGACTAACTAAGGGATAGGAATATAAGGGAAGGGAGAGGGTGGTAGAAAGGGATGGTGGGAGATAGGAAGTGCCTAACTATTCATCTGTGTGCAACCTTATATACCACTCACACAAACTCTCATAGCCCACACATGGCCCGTCCCTGGAACACCTCCAAATATTGTCTCAGCCAATCATCACAGTTCCTTTATGTTTTAAAGACAATGATGCAGAGGTAAACATGTTCCTCTAGGTGGCGTCCTTCGGGTAAAGTAAGGTCCTTGTCCTTTGGATGACTCTTTTGGGCGTGCTATGCCCATCCACAGGTGACGCTGATAAGGAGGCTTTGAAGTAGCCGCAGGGGCTGGTTTATGGCTTCACGACAGCAGGAAAGCTCTCCTGCTGTTTGCCTCCAGTGTTTTCACTTAAATGCAAGGCTTGTCCAGCATTGTCCAGCATTTATGACTCTCCATTTCATTGTCTTTGGAAGGACCTTCATTTAAATAGACTCAGTCCAGTCATCATCTTCTTTTTGCCTTCTGCCACCGGAGACCATGAAACTGTATCAGATTTATACAAGGTGTGGTCCATGTTGGTTCCAACAGTCAGTGAGCAGTTCCGCAGAGGCTGCCAAAATGCGAGCAGCATTTGCTGAACAGGAAAGGCAAATGAAAATAGAAAATGCATGCCTAGACGCATCACTAGAAAAGCTAGCAGAAAAAGAAGCTGCAACCGCCATGGCTGAGGCAGAGGCTTTGGAAGAAGCAGCAAATTACACAAGCGGAAGACTCGCAATATAATTGAGCCTCTACCTTGTCATAGTGATAACCTGCAGCGTACTTCAGACTACATACTGCAGCATGCCAAGTTAAATGACAGCCTGCATTCAGGTCCAGGAGAGGAATCAACTCCTGCTAAGGAGATTCAGCAGAATCCTGTCACACAGCAAACAACCTCAGCTTACAAAACGCCCTACATTAATGGTGCGTTCACACCTACAGGATCTGCAGCTGATTTTCTGCAGCAGATTTCATTTAAATAACTGAACACAGCATCTGCTGCAGATCCTGTAGGTGTGAACGCACCCTAAAGGGGTTATCCAGCACTACAAAAATATGGCCACTTTTCCCCCTCTCTTGTCTCCAGTTCAGGTGTTGTTTGCAATTAGGCTCCATTTACTTCAATGGAACTGAGTTTGAAACCCCACCCAATCTGGAGACAAGAGAGGGGGAAAAGTGGCCATGTTTTAGTAGCGCTGGATAACACCCTTAACCCGGACGTCAGCTTCATGTACCATCAGTCTTCAGTACAAACTGCACCCAACCTAACACGTGCTTGTAGTGCAACCATCCCTTCCAAGAAGGAACAAGTAGATGGTGGCTATTACAGCAACATGTTTAAAAGCCACAGTAGCCCACTGCACAGAGATCAAGGTATGTCAGATTTCCTTAAATTCTTTGCACAACGTGAGCTATTAACCCAAGGCCTCTCAATGTTTAACGACCAACCTGAAGGCTATAGATCATGGTGTTCATAATTTAGAAACACTATCAGAGATCTAGACCAAACAGAGGGCTAAACATGATATAGTAGACTTGACAACTGTTATGGCTCACCGGAAGTGATAGTAGATGCACTCTTCAAAAGAATTGAGGCCTTCCCGAAATTCCAAACAAAGGTTTCCAAAAATTAAGAGAGAGTTAAGTGACCTGCTGATGGAACTCCATGTGGCCAAAGCTGAAGGAGACTTGCAGGGTTTAGCATTCTTAGACACAGCACAGGGTGTAAACCCCATAGTACAAAAGCTTCCTTATGGTCTACAAGAGAAGTGGATTAATCATGACTCCAAGTTCAAACCACAAAACAATGTCCCATTTCCTCCACTCTGTTTTTGTGGACTTCATACGCCAACAAGCCAAGATTAAAAATGATCCTAGCTTTGACTTATCAACGTCTGATACTGCTCACCCTAAATCTAGCAAACTTGCCTTACTTTGTAACCTGAAAGGTATACCTGTTGAAGTGCACAAAACCAGTGTATCTCCTGCAGATTCCTCACACAAAACCTATAGTACTGCAGAATCTGAAAAAGACTTGTATAAAGAGAGTCGCATACACAAGAAACCTCACCCACTGCTAAATTGTAGAGGATTAAGGGTGCCTTCACACGTACCGTATCGCTGCGCGTTTGGTGCGATTTTTACATGCAAGTTTTGATTTTCATGTGAAAATCTAAACTTGTATGTAAAAATTGCACCAAAAACGCAGCAATACGGTATGTGTGAAGCTACCCTTAGAGGAAAACTCCTCAAGGACCTTAAAAAATTTTCTCAAGGAAAACCATATTTGCTACAAGTGTTGTACATCATCTTTTCATCTTGCAAAAGACTGTACAGCAAATATCAAGTGCTCGGAATGTGACAGTAAAGAGAACAATACAGCCAGTTCCAGCCCCATGGACACTACCACCCTTGGACCAGGCTGCAGAGCACGGCTGGGAGAAGGAAGACATAACACCTCACGAAGTGACACCCCAGTGTACCCAAGTCTGCGGAGAGTGTCTCAAAGTCATGCTCCAAGATTTGTCTTGTTACAGTATACCCCAGCAGTCACAAGGAGAAAGCAGTAAGGCTGTATGCCATCCTTGATGATCAAAGCAATATATCTCTTGCTAGCTCAGCTTTCTTAGATTATCTTTAGCATTAAAGGACGCAGCTCTTCATATTCACTTAAAACTTGTAGAGGTGTGAGTGAAGAAATGGGAAGAGCTACTGATTATCAAATCTAATCACTAAATGGTGAAACATCCCTGCCTTTACCTACTTTAATCGAATGCAATCAGATTCCTAACAATAGGGATATTTCTACACCTGAGGCAGCAATGCAACATGGACAGCGTGTGCCATCAATATATTCAGAGGCAGTGGGACCGCAATGGGGACCAGACTCACGTCCATTTTTTGGCCTCCTGGGAGAAGACCACCATTACTCCCAGACTGGGCGCAGGTCTGGTTCTCTGGAAGCGATACATTGATGACATAGTTCTTGTCTGGAAAGGTCCGAGATTGGAGCTAGAGGAGTTCATCAAAGAACTTGGAGTCAATTATTTCAACCTACAATTTAACCCCCACATCAGCCATGAGTCTGTCGAATTTCTAGATTTGTGGTTAGAGCACCTAAGACCAACTTAGTTTTCAGTACATTTACTAAGCCATCGGCTAAAAATAGCTTTATCCTGTTCACAAGCTGCAACCTACCACGGTGGCTGCTTAATGTGCCAGGGGGCCAATACAGAAGACTGAAGAGAAATTGCACAGATTCCACCCAATTTGAAGCTGAGGCCCAGGCCCTTACCTCAAAGTTTATTGAGTAAAACTATCCCGAAGATCACCTACAGTCCTCACCACAAAAAGTAAGATCACAGGACAGGTCCACCTTCTTTGAGGACCAACCTGATAAGACATCAGAACCCTCCGGGCCTAAAATCGTACTAAGAGTGAAAAGTCAAGGGGGACAAGATTTTAGGTGAAGATCTACCACTTAAACCACCAGTGGTGTATACAAAAGCTCCAAACCTGGGCATTAAGGTGGCACCCTCTATCCGTAAAGCTAAGACTTTGCTAGCGATGGCTGACTTTCACAGATATGGAACTTGTTTGAACTGTAAAACCACCTCTTTTGCCTACAAGATCACAAATGTGGAATCCACTGCTACCTGTTACAGCCGGAAGATCAAAGACTGACTATCCTGTAACTCCAAAGGGGTTATCTGTATGATGCAATGTGGATGATTGAAACAATACTTTATTTATTTGTAATACTTCCATGGACACACAAATGACATTTAACTATAATAATGTGTTCATTCATGACACAAAAAAAACACGGACTGGAACATGGAAGCCGGCTTTGGATTCTGGCCGGGATTTTATTCTGACTTGTTAAGCCATAAAAACAGAACACCAAACTATACCAGCTATTCTCACATTCATATAAGAGCCACTGAGAGGGAACCCATGCGAGGTTCAGAAACCCGTTTGGCATATAGAAATCAAGATCAAACACAGGTAAAGAACAAAAAAAAATAGCCCAAAAAATAAGAATTAGGGGCCCCCATTCAATGACATGTACTGTCTTCAGCATTTACTGACAAATTGTTCGCAGGTGCCTTTGCCACACACGTTGCTGTGTTTATATGTAAAGGACGGTCAGAGAAGAAAACAAAAAATGAAATGAGTAGCAGAAAGGGAAGAATCTTTGTATACCAATATTCGTCACAACTTGGGTATTCCGGCAGTACAATATTTCTTACGCACAAAAGGCACACAATTTTTGTTAACCTTTTTGCACTTATTACTTTCTCACATTTTTTGTTCGGTCGCCAATTCTTCCTCCAAATTAAGGGCACAGCTTGTGTGACGAATTTTGCTAATCTTTTTTTGGTGTGGTGGGAGGACACTATTGTTTTTTCTGAACAAAACTCTAATTTCACTTCACATGTTTTATTTTGGGGAAGATACATGGATGATATTTTGTTATTTTGGGATGGCACAGAATTTGAGTTTAATTTATTTGTCCATGATCTTTAATTAGAATACAATAGGCATGAGGTTTACATCTGAAATTCCCCCTCAGAAACTTAACTTCCTAGACTTAACAATCACCCTTAAGCTTGACGGCAGTGTCCAAACACAAATCTATAGGAAACCAACGTCCACTAATAGCATTCTAGAATACAACCGACACTACCATGGGGCCCCGACACTATACATTCTCATTGTGTACAACGGCAGTAACACCCAGCGCTGCTACGATCATCATTATACCTGGAGGGGTGAGAAGTGCCGGTGGACACAAACTGTACTGTGTTGTCATCTATCTCCCCTAGCAGAACGAGCAAATGAACAATCATTGAAACAGTAACAAAAGACTGGCTGCCACCACACTTTGCCTGTGTTTGCATGTGCAATCATTGGCAAAGAAAGAAAAATAGCTAGAAAAATAAAAATTAGGGGCCCCCATTCAATGACATGTACTGTCTTCAGCATTTACTGGCAAATTGTTCGCAGGTGCCTTTGCCACACACATTGCTGTGTTTATATGTGAAGGGTGGTGAGAGCAGAAAACACAAAATGAAATGTGTAACAGAAAGGGAAGAAGATGAACAGAACAGCTTGTGGACTGTGCAGCCCGGAAAAGCTTACAGTGAGAGAAAAATATGCAGATGACAGTTGCATGGCAGATAAATATTAATCGGCTCATGCACGGGTTAGAAATCCTACCTGCACATCCACCAATCAACATCCATCTCCATTACGGCTATGATCTGCGCATATGGGAGACTGTGTGAGTGTGTACACAAAGAGGGCGCCGATTGGTCTGCAGTCATGGCCAGAGGGCAGCGGGAACAAACAAATCTGCAGAGCCCAAATGATCACTAAAGCCAGTGACATAGGAGCTTGGTTAGCTTGGTTGGTTGTCACGTTACGTCACAAAATGGCAGGCAAAAACAGGGGTCGACAGTGGAGTGGAGGACTTCAAATATGCAACATCCGGTTGGGTGGAGTAGGGAGTAGGGATCAGAAATAAGAACAAGCTGCAGGAACCCATTTTGTAAGTATTTTGGATGTTAATTTAATTTCACCAGAGTACCCATTTATTAGAAGTAAATCACAAATCTCTGGCACCAGTTGCTCTAAAAGAAAAATAATAATTGTGAACAACCCCTTTAAGCAAATACATGTGATAACCACTGAATTTTAAAATATAAAAAAAAATGCTATCTGAAAGCACAGTGGCATCTAAATTGGGTCATTGTGCGTACCCTGCCACCAGTTTGTGTCATCCACTCTCTGGCTCAAACGTGCCTCCACTACCTTTAGGGTAGCTTCACACGTACCGTATCGCTGCGTTTTTAATGGTGCGTTTTTAACATGCGCGTTTTGACTTCCACATGATTTTTATGTGAAAATCGAAACTCGCATGTAAAAATCGCATCAAAAACGCAGCGTTACAGACGCCCCGGTAAAAACGCAGCGATACGGTATGTGTGAAGCTACCCTTAATCAACTCGCTGGCTCTTAACTTACACTGCATACTAGGACTCAAGAACGTATTGTAGCCTTTTTTTGACACAGTGGTACCTTGGTTCTCGAACTGCTTGGAACTCAAACTGTATTCTCAAAGAAAGTTTGGTTCTCAAACTCTTGCTCGGTTCTCAAACACTTTTCGGTCACCCAGTCTTGAAGTACAGTAATACCGCGGTATTGTCAGGATCCGAGCCGCCAGAGCGCGCGGCCGGATCCTGAACAAAGCCGCCGGCGTCCCAGGTGATGCGCAGGGCCGGTTGCTGGGGGCGCGCCAACGGCGTCCCTAGCAGCCAGCCTGCTGCTATGACGCCGCGGCTGAGCTGCGCTCCTGACTCTGAGTCATCAGGAGCGCGCGGTCAGCTTGGAGAGACGCCTGCGGCGTCCCTGGTTCAGGACCGGTTGCTAGGGGATCGCCGACGGCGTCCCTAGCGGCCGGCTATTGTGAGTGCGCCGTAGCGCTTGGATAGCCGCAGCTGGGCTCACTCTGCCCCAGCTGAGCGGCATAGATCATTAGGTGACTTATGGCCATACGCCCCAGTCAGAACTCCTCCTTACACTGGCCTTGAGTTTCAGCTCCAATCAGGGAAGGGGGCTGGAACTCCGGGCTGTATAAGTATTGTTCCTTGTCCTCATTTGAGCGCCTGCAATAGAGCCTAGTACTCCTAGTGTCCTCTTGACCTCGCGTTCATTCCTGACCTTGCTATTCTCGATTTCCCGACTATTTTGGCTTGTACTTTGACTACCCCTTGGATCTCGATTTTGTACCTTGTTGACCGGCTGTTACCGACGCGGACCTCTGACCTTCCCTTTTTGTCTGTACGCCTTGTCTTCGTTTCCGTGTTTTCACTTACGCCAGGCTAGGGCATGGCTCCAAGTTGTCCTCAGTCGTTTAGGGCTGTAGAGGCAAGCAGGTAGGGCCAGTGGGGACGGGTGTCAGTGTCAGGGCTGCACTTGTCTGTTGTCGTTCCTTAGCCCCTTCCTGACATTATCGCAGGCCCTAACCGAAGTCACTCCCGGCGGTCCGGCATGAGTACCGATACTTCGGTCGCCGACCGCCTTGATGAGTTGACTACTCAGCTCAAAGGTGTTGCAGGATTAGTAACCCAACTGTCTAGTCGTGTGGACAACCTGTCTCAGGCTACTTCATCCTCTCCTGTGACCCCGCCTCCTATGACAGCGCCCGTCCAGGTAGTGAAGCATAAGACTAAGATGATACTGCCTGACCGTTTTAGCGGAAATGCAGACAAGTTTCGTACCTTTCGGGAATCTTGTTATCTGTATTTTCGTTTTAACCCTTTTGTTTCTGATGCCGAAAGGGTTGCTCTAATTGTTTCCCTCCTTCAGGGTCCTCCCCAAGATTGGGCCTTGGCCCTTCCTTCCGAGGCTCCGGAGTGGAATTCGGTGGAAATTTTCTTTTCCTCCCTGGGTCAAATCTATGATGACCCTAATCGGGTTGCTGTAGCGGAATCCCACCTACTGTCTATCCAACAGGGCCGTCGCACCGCGGAAGAATATTGCTCAGAATTCCGCCAGTGGCGCACCCTGACTGGATGGCAGGACTCCCCTTTGAAGACCTTGTTCCGACAGGGTCTTACAGATTCCATTAAGGACGCAATGGTCAGTCACCCCAATCCTGATTCCCTTAGTGCATATATGACCTTGGCCATTTCCATTGACCGGAGACTGAGGGAAAGGAAACGGGAGAAAATGGGGGTGACCACGGTACAGTCGAGAACCAGTCAGTCTCTTAAACCTCTCCCCAAACTAACAGAGTCATCTCCTCCTCTTACGATCCCTGACGAACCCATGATCTTAGGTAGTGCTTCGGCCCGGAGAAAATTCCGTATGGAGAACTCTTTTTGCCTCTATTGTGGAAAGTCGGGACACTACCTGAAGGACTGTCCTACCAAGCCTCCTCGGAAGTCGGGAAACTCCAGTGCCTGAGTGATAGTCCGGAGGGTCACTCAGGCACACAGGTACCTCCCAAACAATTTGATAATTTTTGTTTACCTGTAACCCTGATATCCAATGACGTTATTTTTTCATGCACTGCTATGGTTGACTCAGGTGCCGCCCTGAGTTTTATCCGTTCATCTGTGGTTGAGTCACCAGGTTTAACATTGATACCCCTCTGTGTTCCCTTCACTGTGGCCGGTGTGGATTCCGCCCCCCTGAGGGGCGGAACAGTAAAGTGTCGTACCCCTGAAATATTGATGCAGGTTGGGTGTCTCCACCGTGAAGAGATATCATTTTTTGTATGGGATAAACTGGCCGCGGACGTAATATTAGGATTACCATGGTTACGTCAACATAATCCGGTATTCGACTGGAGGTCCACGGAGCTGGTTCAGTGTGGCAGCTCCTGCGACTCCCATCTGTTAGAGGTAAATCCGATAATGGGCACAGTGAATGATCTTCCTGGTATTCCTGACTATATTGCAGATTTTTCTGATGTTTTTAATGAGGCCACTGCTGACGCCTTACCTCCTCACCGTCCATATGACTGTGCCATCGATCTGGTTCCCGGGGCTAAGTTTCCTAAGGGCCGTATTTTTAATCTGTCCCCGCCGGAGCGAGAGTCGATGCGCCAGTACATACAGGATAGTTTGAGGAGGGGTCACATTCGGCCTTCAGTATCTCCCATGGGTGCAGGTTTTTTCTTTGTGGAGAAGAAAGATGGTGGTTTGCGTCCCTGTATTGACTACAGGGAACTAAATAAAATCACCATCAAGGATCAACACCCCCTTCCTCTGATCCCTGATCTTCTGAACCAGGTTGTGGGTACTCATTGGTTTTCTAAAATAGACCTACGGGGCGCCTACAATCTGATCCGGATCACAGAAGGGGACGAATGGAAAACGGCATTTAACACCCCCGAGGGGCATTTTGAATATCTAGTAATGCCCTTTGGGTTAAGTAATGCCCCTGCCGTTTTTCAGAGGTTTGTTAATGATCTCTTCCGTGACCTGTTCGGCCAATATGTGGTAATCTATTTAGACGACATTCTCATTTATTCCCCTAACTGGGAATCCCATGTAAAACACGTCCGCGAAGTTTTGTCTAGACTCAGAAAGAATACCCTTTGTGCTAAATTATCCAAATGTCTATTTGGGGTTAAGGAGGTTGGATTTTTAGGGTATATATTGACTCCGGAATCAGTACAGATGGACCCCAAGAAGGTGTCAGCAGTGCTAGACTGGGCAAGGCCCACCACTTTGAAAGAGATTCAGAGGTTCCTGGGCTTTGCAAACTTCTACAGGAAGTTCATCCGTAACTTCTCCCTCATTGTCAAACCATTAACTGAATTAACAAAAAAAGGTGCAAATCCAACCTCCTGGCCCTTAGAGGCGGATCAAGCCTTTTCTCAACTTAAGCATAGCTTTTCATCTGCCCCGGTACTGGTGCATCCCGATTTAAGTTTACCATTTGTGGTAGAGGTGGATGCGTCCGAGTTTGGAGTCGGAGCAGTATTGTCTCAAGGTAGGGAACCTTATACCAATCTGAGACCTGTGGCATACTTCTCCAGGAAATTCTCCACCTCCGAGGTCAACTATGACATTGGCAATCGGGAACTGTTGGCCATCAAATGGGCTTTTGAGGAGTGGAGACATTTCCTGGAGGGAGCTAAACATCAGATAACGGTTTTAACTGATCATAAAAATCTACTGTATCTGGATAAAGCCAAAAGGTTGAATCCGCGTCAAGCCCGTTGGGCCTTGTTCTTCACTCGGTTTAATTTTGTGGTTACCTACCGTCCGGGGTCTAAGAATACAAAGGCAGACGCCTTATCGCAAAGTTTTGGGATCAGTGACGTGCCTGAGGAGGAACCCGAAAACATCCTACCCCCAGGCGTTGTGGTTGCTAGTGTGTCTATTGACTTAAAAGAGAAGATGTTGAAATTTTAAAATGATGCGCCTGCCAATGTACCTTCAGAAAAGCTGTTCGGCCCTGTACACCTTAGGTTAGCAGTGTTAAAAGAAATTCACGCGTCTACACTGGCTGGTCACCCTGGTATTGCTGGTACTGCTTATCTTTTGTCCCGCTCCTGCTGGTGGCCTTCATGGCAGAGGGACGTACGAGAATACGTAAAATCTTGTGAAACATGTGCCCGAGCTAAAACCCTGAGGTCCCTGCCTGAAGGTTTGCTCCAGCCATTACCGTTGCCAGGCCGTCCATGGTCTCATTTGTCTATGGATTTTATTACTGATCTTCCCCTCTCTCAAGGGAAGACGGTAATCTGGGTAGTGGTGGATAGATTAAGCAAAATGTGCCATCTGATAGCTTTGAATAAACTTCCTAATGCCAAGTCTCTTGCCAAATTATTCGTACGTCATATTCTCCGTCTACATGGTATACCTACCAACATAGTTTCAGACCGAGGAGTACAGTTTATATCTAAGTTCTGGAGAGCATTCTGTGGACTATTAAATATTTCCCTTTCTTTTTCCTCAGCATTTCACCCAGAAACCAACGGTCAAACAGAGAGGACCAATCAATCCCTTGAGCAATATTTAAGGTGTTTTGTTTCTGACAATCAACATACATGGTCTGAATACATACCAATGGCAGAGTTTGCCTTAAACAATCATGTAAATGCTTCCACACAACACCCCCCCTTCTACTGCAATTATGGTTACCATCCCAGGTTTTCTGCAATCCCGAATTAAGAGACACACTTTTCCTCCGTTAAAGAACTTACTAACAAACTGTGCACAGTCTGGGCGGAGAGTCTGGCGACTCTAACCGTTTCCCAAGAAAAACATATTCTATATGCCAACCGTAAACGCCGTCCCGGCCCCCAGTATGTAGTAGGTGAAAAAGTTTGGTTATCTACTAAAAATCTGCGTCTCCCAGTCCCTTCAGCCAAACTGGCCCCCAGGTTTATCGGTCCATTTCCCATCACAAACGTTGTAAGCCCTGTATCTTTCAGGTTACAATTGCCTCAATCTTTAAAAATTCATCCAGTGTTTCACAAAAGCCTCCTAAAAAAATACACTCCTCCAACAGTTACCAGTTCGCCGGACTATACAATATCTCGTACATTGGAAGGGATACGGTCCAGAGGAGCGCACATGGGTCACTACACGGGATCTCCATGACCCAGCTTTGGTTAAAAAATTCCATGAGGAGCATCCCACCAGACCTGGAGGTCCTTGGGAGGGTCCAGAGGCCCCTCCTCAGGGGGAGGGTTCTGTCAGGATCCGAGCCGCCAGAGCGCGCGGCCGGATCCTGAACAAAGCCGCCGGCGTCCCAGGTGATGCGCAGGGCAGGTTGCTGGGGGCGCGCCGACGGCGTCCCTAGCAGCCGGCCTGCTGCTATGACGCCACGGCTGAGCTGCGCTCCTGACTGAGTCATCAGCGGTCGGCTTGGAGAGACGCCTGCGGCGTCCCTGGTTCAGGACCGGTTGCTAGGGGAGCGCCGACGGCGTCCCTAGCGGCCGGCTATTGTGAGTGCGCCGTAGCGCTTGGATAGCCGCAGCTGGGCGCATAAATCATTAGGTGACTTATGGCCATACGCCCCAGTCAGAACTCCTCCTTACACTGGCCTTGAGTTTCAGCTCCAATCAGGGAAGGGGGCTGGAACTCCGGGCTGTATAAGTATTGTTCCCTGTCCTCATTTGAGCGCCTGCGATAGAGCCTAGTACTCCTAGTGTCCTCTTGACCTCGCGTTCATTCCTGACCTTGCTATTCTCGTTTTCCCGACTATTTTGGCTTGTACTTTGACTACCCCTTGGATCTCGATTTTGTACCTTGTTGACCGGCTGTTACCGACGCGGACCTCTGACCTTCCCTTTTTGTCTGTACGTCTTGTCTTCGTTTCCGTGTTTTCACTTACGCCAGGCTAGGGCACGGCTCCAAGTTGTCCTCAGTCGTTTAGGGCTGTAGAGGCAAGCAGGTAGGGCCAGTGGGGACGGGTGTCAGTGTCAGGGCTGCACTTGTCTGTTGTCGTTCCTTAGCCCCTTCCTGACAGGTATTCAAACAAAAATTTACCTGGAAGTAACGTTCAGAATTCAAACTTTGCTCGGTATCTGAACATTTTTGCGAGCGTTGATTGTGGGAAGTATCTGTTGAGTTTGAATCTTTGTATACCAATATTCGTGACGACTTGGGTATTATATATATTATTATATATTATAATATTTCTTACGCACAAAAGGGACACAATATCACTCACACAATGATTTTTGGTAAACCTTTTTACTTTCTCACAATCATTTTTGGTTTGATGGCCAATTCTTCCTCCAAATTAATGGCACAGCAATGGGCACAACTTGTGCGACGAATTTTGCTAATCTTTTTTTGAGGTGGTAGGAGGACACTTGTTTTTTCTGAATAAAACTCAAATTTCACTTCACATGTTTTATTTTGGGGAAGATACATGGATGATATTTTGTTATTTTGGGATGGCACTGAATTTGAGTTTAATTTATTTGTCCAAGTTCTTTATCAGAATACAATAGGCATGAGGTTCACATCTGAAATCCCTCCTCAGAAACTTAACTTCCTGGACTTAACAATCACCCTGAAGTTTGACGGCAGTGTCCAAACACAAATCTATAGGAAACCAACGCCCACTAATAGCCTTCTAGAGCGGTCCAGTTGTCACCATTTTCCCCGTAATAAGGGAATCCCCATTGGCCAACATTTGAGGGCCCGTCACAATTGTTCATCGGATGACATTTTTTTGGAAGAATGTGATCTTCAATACAAGCAGTTTACAGCTTCGGGGTACCCTAAAAAAAGTTACATCGAGCGTTTGCCAGGGCGACTTCCCGCAATGACTTGCTTAATAATATCTCAGGAACAGAACAGAACCAAGTATCTAAAATGATAAGATGCATTTGTACTAATGATCAGAGCAACTCATAGATTAATCACAGGTATAAATTGTGGCCTGTCATTTTGGCTGACTTATCTTAAAAATGTGATCCTACAATAACTTACAGAAGAGGTCGATATTTGAGGAAGCTACTTGTGAGGAGACATTTTAGCGAAGAACGACCACAGGGATGGTTAAAATCTACCGTTGTTGGTTCCTTCCTATGTGACCATTGTAAATTTTGCAAATACATGCCAAAAACGAAGTCTTTCAACAACCCTGTAGACAGGAAAAATGATGTAATACGTGATTACATCAATTGCCAATCTACAGGAGTTGTTTATGCGATTCAATGTACATGTCCTAAAATATAAGTATGCAAGACACAACAGCTACGTCATCGTATTTCACGCCATCTGAGTAACATCAACACAGATACTGATACAGCTATAGCGCGGCACGCTTATGAGATACATGGAGGTTCACCTACTGTCTATAAATTTTGGGGAATATCTAAAATGACATTAGGTCCACGTGGGGTTAATCTGGATACTAATTTATTGCAAGAAGAATCCCGTTGGATACATAGGCTGAAAAGCCTAAGTCCCTCAGGTCTTAATGAGGGCTTTTCATTTACTGCGTTCATATAGAGGGCCTGCTATACATCTTCTGCATTTAGTCATTTAAAATCTTTTTCCCCAATATTTGAACATATTATTCACACATTTGTCAATTTGTAATAAAAAGACACTAATCCAAGTCATATCCTATTCCCATTGATTCACATTTATTTTTGACATACTGTAAACTACGTCCATTATAGATACGTATATCTATGCCTAATTAGGTTCACCCCTTCTACTGAAGAATGTAGTTGTGTGTTATGCCGTCAAGTATAGGGGGTTAATATGCACAATACATTGCAGAATCATTGATTAGCAAGTGCGCTGAGGGAATCCTAGTGTAATGACCTGATGTTGCTCTCTTGATGGTGGATGGTCCCCGATCTCCATATTAGAAAATGATTAAAGTGACAGTCACCCCCTTTTTGCATTCTAACTTCTCTACACAAGTGTAAAAGATAAATTTAGCAGTTTTCATACCTTTAAAAAGTAACAAGAAAGCGCTCGAAATAATTTGTCCTAAACCTAAAAAAATGCAAATCAACATAGAAAGAAAAGGAATCTATTCAAAAGATCCCAAAAAGGATTGCCATCTTGTATTGTTGCGGGATGCACACCCAAAGTCATCAGGGAGAAGATGATGTCATCATGCATGTCTTCCCAAATAAAAAAGAAAGAATCAAGCAATAGCTGGTTGCCATCGTTTCAAATATGGAAAATATGGATGACATGGTTGAGAAAATTTTTAGTTGTTAAACTTAAAAGCATCGGTTATGCTCTGTACACTTTCATCCCACCTATTACTTGCATAACCCTAAAACAGGCAAGAGAAGTGAGGCCCGCACGCCTGAGGAGCCGCCATCTTCCCCTCCACAGCAGCGCGCAGCACGGAGGACGGCGCAGACTGAGGGGACACGACCGACCCGATAGCGGTCACTGAGGCACCGGCCTGACACCCAGGAGCCAGCGGCTGGCTCTTCAGGGCCCTCCGACTCCCGGCAGCAGAGTGCTTTCACACCGCTGCGGACCCGCCATCTTGCCAGAAGCCGCGGACCAGAAGTGGAGGGGCCGCCATTGCAGCTCTGTTTCCGCCTCTCTCACCGAGCGGGTCTCAACACGGCACCCCGCACCTACTCAGCAGTGACCCGGATAGAGGTTAGAGGGCTTGAGCCGGCCGATCCTGCCCAGCCGCCGCGGAAAGACAGCACCCCCAGCTCAGTGGCTCACACCTCTGCCGGACCCCCATAGACTGTCTCATTTGGTCCTCTCCTCCCACCACAATGACTGACAGAATGGAGATGGGCCTTAGCCCTGCACCCATGGCTCTTCATACTAGCCCCTCTGTGAGAATGCTCCCTCGCACCCCTGGGTCTCAGCTGTCCGCGTCACAGTCCCTCTTTACCCAGGCAGACAGGGCTATGGGAGGCACTGCTGACACACAGCCCTTAACTGCAGCAGCTCAGCACCACACAGCACCTGCTCCCTCTATCTCAAGCAGAGATGCAGCATCACTTTTGCAGGGGCACCCTGAGCTACAGGCCCTCCTGGCCCTTCTTCCTTCTAAGGGTATAAACCCACACACCGTATATGCAGCGTATTTACTGCTGCGATACGCAGCAAACTCGCAGCAAACTCGCAGCAAAATCGCAGCAAAATCGCAGCAGATTAGATCTAAATAACTGAACACAGCATCAAATCTGTACCAACAAATCTGTTGCATATCTGCTGCATATACGGTGTGTGGGTTTATACCCTAAGAATGATTTGGCCTCCGTGGCTGCCGACCTTAAAGTGTCACTGTCGTTAAAATTTTTATTGCAGAAATCAATAGTCCAGGCGATTTTAAGAAACTTTGTAATTGGGTTTATTAGCCGAAAAATGCATTTTTATCATGAAAAAGCAGTTTGAAGCTCTCCCCCGTCTTCATGGTTTTCCTATGGAGAGAGAAAGTAAAGTCAGCAGAAACAGAACAAAGAGTTAATTTACATTCACATCGTGGGCTCTCTCTTCTGACAGGCACCATGGACCTCTCTGACCATTAATTAGGGCTCTGAATAGCTCCCCTGCTGAGCAATCCTTGGTTCTCGGCTCTCAGCTGCCAGCTAATCTCACTCCTTCTTCCTCCCCCCTCCCCTCTTCATAGACCAGACAGGATCCGACTGATGAAAGAGATGAAAAAACTGTCGAGATTTCCTGATTCTGAGGAGTGGACAGCAGAAAGGAGAGGAGGGGGGAACCTGGGAAAGGGCTTTTTAAATGCAGATAATGGCATATTTGGCTAATAAACCCAATGACAAAGTTTCTTAAAATCGCCTGGACTATTGATTTCTGCAAAAAAAAAATTTTAACGACAGTGACACTTTAAAACAACTAGGCGGCAAGATTTAGGAGTGGTACAGGCGGACATTGTGTTATTGCAAAACAAAGTGCAGGAGTTAGAGACTTTACAAGTGTCCGTACAACATACAGTTGCTACCATGCAAGGGGCCCTGACCTCGCAGATGTCCCAGCAGCAGCATCTGTTCTCGCATATGGATTATCTGGAAAACAGAAACAGGCGTAATAATATACGCTTGCGGGCCTGCCCGAAGCCACTCGTGCACCTGATCTCATCCGAACCCTCACGGGTATCTTCAACGAGCTGTTAGGGGACCTCCAGCACTCTCACATCGAGATTGACCGTGCCCACAGAGCCCTTCGCCCCCAGAGTGCGGACCCCTCCAGACCCAAGGATGTCATCTGCCGCATCCACTACTAGGAATAAAAAGGAGAAGGAAAAAAAAGGAGAAAGAAAAAAGGCCCGGCGCCTCGTGTAATACTGACAAATATGTATGATAAATGAGAAGTGGAAGGTTGCTCACCTTATTGCCCCTTGGGCTTTGTGCATATCACTCCTCACAATCCGTGGGGGTACAGATGGTATCAGATCCTGTGGAGGTCCGAGATGTTTGGTGGCTGGGATAGTGGCTGCTACAGCTGATAATACCCAAAAACGGGTTACTCCCAAGAAGAGGGGCCCGTACGAACAAGTGAGAGAAAAATGGGAAAAATAACGGTATATGGTATCAGCGCTGCCCAAAATATCCAAAAGTAGCCAGATGTGATAAAATGGATGATTTATTCTTGAAAGCACAATTATGACGCGTTTCGGAGACTAGCGGGTCTCCTTTCTCAAAAGTAGAGTGCATAACAGTGGGGATCTAGGTATAGATATAAATACAGGTAAAAAGGGCGCCAATCCCGCCCCTAATTAGCATATTAAAAAAATGAACATAATAGTGTAAGCAGTAAAATCTGAATACATAGCATAAATTCATGGACAAAATATACAATATGTATTAAAATAATATAAATATATGTATTTTGAAGAATCCGTGAGTATGACAGATGGTGGTATCAGGTGGCCGGTGGTACGGAGTAGCCGGCAATGCGATACTCTGGAATGTAGAGTCATGTGTTACTTATGGACCAATGGTGGGCCGGGGGTGTGTAGAATGATGCCCAATAGGAAGAGCCGAATAACGGAGAGAGAATCACTGAAGAGAAAGTGTTACCTGCAGAAGAGAACGTCGCTCCCAGCGGGGGCAAACTGGTGGGTAAGTTGGCTAACGGTGGGGTTGTGTCATAGGGCACAGGATGGCTTTAGATGTGAGACTAGAGTTAGGCGCTGTTCTCCGGTCACGTGACCTACCCAGACCAATGAGATGCGGGGGTGTGTCTGCCGTGGTCCAATCTGGTGAACATAAACACAGAGCCGGCATCTGGTCTGGAGATGGTCAAATGGAAACAATGTTTCACAAGAGTTAATGAAAAGTAACAAAGGAGATAGAGTTGGAGTGAAGGAGGTGGAATGAATCTATAGAAATAAATGGATATGTATGTGAAATGTATTCTATGGCAAGAAGATATACAGAAACATGCACGCGTGCAATAGTACATGCACACGCGTACACGCACACACACATACCCGCACGCACACACACATACAAGAAGCATACATACATGCACATAAGCACACATACACCCACATACGCATACACACATGGCAAGAAGATATACACATACATGCACGCGTGCAAAGATACATGCACACGCGTATACGCACATACACACCACCGCACGCACACACACACACATACCTTAACACATATAAACTGCGCAGTATGATAAGCTAGCATGAGATGGTATCAGCAATGCAAATGCATGAGGTTAACATATGTATATGCATGAGGATACATGCATGTGCAAAGGGATGGTCAGATGAAATAAAAATAAAGAGGTGAATGAATATCTATAGGAGCCTGTGTGAGTGAATTAATTATGAACGTTCTCAATATATTCATTCAAGCCCTGTGGGATCAACGTTTTGAGTTTGTAGATCCAAAAGTTCTCTCTTTTTCGCAACCTTTGAAATCTTTGGCCACCTGTAGGGATCTGTTCTATAGGGAGTACGGTGAAAGATGAGAATTTGCTATGGCTGCAAATGAGGGCATGTCTGGAGACGCTGTGCAGTTCGTAGCCTTTCTCTACGTTTGAACGATGATTGTTAATTCTGCAGCGTAGTGGCTGTGTTGTGCGGCCTATATACTGGATACCACATGAACACTGTAGGAGGTAAATGATAAATGAAGAGCCGCAGTTGAGATAAGATTTAATCTGGAACTCTTCATCTGTTACCGTGGATTTAAAGGAACGAGTTTTGTTGAGGATATTGTTGCAACACTTGCATCTGTTGTTACCACATTTGAAGCTACCAAGGATTTTTGGTAGGGGGGTGGTACTATTGGAAATGGAGACTGGTTTTAGTTTGCTAGGGGCTAGGATGTTTTTTAGGGCTCGAGCCCTTCTGAAGGTTATCTGGGGCTTCTTGGGGATGATTTCTTTGAGAAAAGGGTCATGGCAAAGGATGTCCCAATGTTTGTTTAGGATAGATCTGATAGTCCTGTGGTCTGATGTAAAGGTAGTAATGAAATTGCAGGCGAAGTCGGTGTTCTCCTTTGAATGTTTATTATGGGTTTTAGGAAGTAGATATTGTTCCTGACTGCCATGTGTGTATGCGTATGTGGGTGTATGTGTGCTTATGTGCATGTATGTATGCTTCTTGTATGTGTGTGTGCGTGCGGGTATGTGTGTGTGCGTGTACGCGTGTGCATGTACTATTGCACGCGTGCATGTTTCTGTATATCTTCTTGCCATAGAATACATTTCACATACATATCCATTTATTTCTATAGATTCATTCCACCTCCTTCACTCCAACTCTATCTCCTTTGTTACTTTTCATTAACTCTTGTGAAACATTGTTTCCATTTGACCATCTCCAGACCAGATGTCGGCTCTGTGTTTATGTTCACCAGATTGGACCACGGCAGACACACCCCCGCATCTCATTGGTCTGGGTAGGTCACGTGACCGGAGAACAGCGCCTAACTCTAGTCTCACATCTAAAGCCATCCTGTGCCCTATGACACAACCCCACCGTTAGCCAACTTACCCACCAGTTTGCCCCCGCTGGGAGCGACGTTCTCTTCTGCAGGTAACACTTTCTCTTCAGTGATTCTCTCTCCGTTATTCGGCTCTTCCTATTGGGCATCATTCTACACACCCCCGGCCCACCATTGGTCCATAAGTAACACATGACTCTACATTCCAGAGTATCGCATTGCCGGCTACTCCGTACCACCGGCCACCTGATACCACCATCTGTCATACTCACGGATTCTTCAAAATACATATATTTATATTATTTTAATACATATTGTATATTTTGTCCATGAATTTATGCTATGTATTCAGATTTTACTGCTTACACTATTATGGTCATTTTTTTAATATGCTAATTAGGGGCGGGATTGGCGCCCTTTTTACCTGTATTTATATCTATACCTAGATCCCCACTGTTATGCACTCTACTTTTGAGAAAGGAGACCCGCTAGTCTCCGAAACGCGTCATAATTGTGCTTTCAAGAATAAATCATCCATTTTATCACATCTGGCTACTTTTGGATATTTTGGGCAGCGCTGATACCATATACCGTTATTTTTCCCATTTTTCTCTCACTTGTTCGTACGGGCCCCTCTTCTTGGGAGTAACCCGTTTTTGGGTATTATCAGCTGTAGCAGCCACTATCCCAGCCACCAAACATCTCGGACCTCCACAGGATCTGATACCATCTGTACCCCCACGGATTGTGAGGAGTGATATGCACAAAGCCCAAGGGGCAATAAGGTGAGCAACCTTCCACTTCTCATTTATCATACATATTTGTCAGTATTACACGAGGCGCCGGGCCTTTTTTCTTTCTCCTTTTTATTCCGCATATTTCTGGACCTTCCTGAGGATCCAGCAGGGTTCTCTATCCAACCCACCGGCCCCTTTTGGCGACACGTGTTTCTCCAAATATGGATCTGAAAGACGAGCGTTTGGGACAAAGAAATCGACTGTTCCAAAACCTTATTTCGAAAAAGGACTCTCCATCAACCCACAACTCACCACCGCCAACGACCAACACCATTTCAACATTGGACCTGGAACGCCAACTCAGGCTAATGAAGGACTCCTTCTACGAACTCGAAAAGCTAAGTAAAGCGGAAATTTTACACCAATTAGACAGTACTTTCTTGAATGCCTACATTTCTGAGAATATTATACCCAGGGGTCTGAGATTGAGGGTATCTCCGACCTTTCCCGATGACACGTCATTATGCAAGGAATGGGACCTGGCTCTAGCCAAATGTTCCACGATTCTGATGAACATTCTCATTAACAAAAGGAACAACCTATTAGATACAGTTGCTGATCAAATTGACCATTGTATTACAAATCTCTCCAAATACACACACTTACCTGAGTACTCTAAATTTAACACTAACATCCATAATAGAATTAAAACCTTTGAAAATGAAATATCCCACAAAAAAGTATCTAAACTCTCCAGGGATCGTACAGACTATGCATCTAACAACGTCAAATTCTGGCTAAAACCCACAAAAACTGTCAAACACAAACCCACACCTCCACTAAGGCCTTCCCGTGGAGACCCGCCCTCCAAGTTACCTAACGTCCCCCCTGCGGGCCCCACATCTCGTTACAACCACAGAACCCATACTCCCCGTCCATTCCATCCCAGACCACCCGTTCCCCAGCCACGTACTAAATGGTCCAGATCCAACATACCTTCATCCGCTAAACTCATAGCCAACATTCCTCAACCTCCCACACGGGTCCATTCTCCAATTACTTCACACATCACACCCCCCCGACCGTCAGTTTCCCCCGCCACCCCAGCCCTCTCAGTCCCTATCATCCCCACGGAACTGCTACTAGCCCTGCCAGGGGGCACCCTCCTACCACCACCATTACCATCTGGACGTTTCGAAGATGACCCCACCTTTGATGACTCTCTCATTACAGTACACCCGGATACACAAACACCCATCAATACATCTCTCAGATCCGAATTTTTCACTCCACTAGTCTCCACCACCATTACTCATGCTCCTGATATCTCAGATCCAGACATACATACCCCCATTACATCTCCTGATCACACGTCTTTTTTAGGCCTTCCTACTCAAGTCAACCTCACACCGCCGTTAGCTCCACTACCAATTGCACCCCTGCAACATATTCAGGAGACAATACACATTGCCCCAATAATAGGTGGAAAAAGAAAAGAAAGAGAGGATCTAGAGGAGGTATCCCCAACCACAAGAGGGCTAGAAAGGAAAAACAAAAGAAGCCTTCTGACATAAACTCCCATCTACCCCTCTCCACTGACAGAATCAAAATCTTCAATTTATCCAAACATACTCTCAGTCATACCGAAACCAACATCTTAGAAAGAGGTCTCAACTTCTGTCCCACCACCAGGAGCAATGACTTTGAACTATTCCTAGATCTGAACACCTATATTAGAAAACTCACCTTGAAAAGACACTTCAATTTGAAAAACCTAAATGGTCCCCCTATTCCGGACAAAACCATGGAGTCCTTACTCCATCCTCCCCCACTAGATAGTGGTCTCAAACCCAAATCCATTTTTTACCCCACTCACAGTCGGGGCAATTTTCTCGAAACATTCTCTACTATGGTTCTAAATGACTTTGAAACCTTATCTTCCAGACCCATCAGACATGTCAATAACCTCACCAAGACAGAAAAAGGAGCTATTAAAAACCTAGCACAAGACCCCTCCATTATTATCAAAAATGCAGATAAAGGAGGTGGGATAGTTCTGCTCAACAGAGAAGACTATATTCAGGAATCCCTACGCCTTTTATCCGACACCAAATTCTACAGCCTTCTAACATCCAATCCTCTGACCTCCTATACCACCAAATATAATACGTTTATTCAGAAGGGTTTGCATGAAGGAGTCCTACTCAAACGAGAAGCAGACTATCTCTCTGTCTCAGAACCCACCCTATCTCTCTTTTACTATCTCCCTAAAGTACACAAGGACCCTCTACATCCACCAGGTAGGCCTATTATATCAGGCATCAACTCTCTAACATCAAAATTGTCTAAATATGTTGATTCTTATTTACAAAAACATGTGACCAACCTACAATCCTATACACGAGATTCCACCCATTTCATTGACCGCATCACTAAGGCCAATTGGAATGAAAATTGTCTATTCCTCACCATGGACATCTCATCCCTGTACACAGTCATTGACCATGACCTAGGTACAAGATCAGTATCCACCTTCATCACTCAGGACAACACTATGCCTCCTGAACAAGCCAAATTCATTCTTGACGCCATACAGTTCATACTAAAACATAACATCTTCCAATTTGATGGAAAAGTCTACAATCAAGAACGTGGTACCGCGATGGGAAGTACTTTCGCACCAAGCTTTGCTAATCTCTTCGTTGGGAATTTTGAAGACGAGATAATTTACAGACACCCATTTTTTTCACATTGCACTCTATACTGTCGCTACATCGACGACATCTTCATTATATGGGACGATACAGAGGAGCAACTTAAGAACTTTATCATAGACCTTAATAAAAACAACTGGGGACTGGAATTCACTTACAACATCTATAAGAATAACGCTGAATTCCTTGATATTTTAGTGTTCCATGAAGATGGCAAAATTATGACAAAAACACACTTCAAATCTGTAGACAGTAACAGTTATCTTCACTTCAACAGTGCACATTACAAAAAATGGTTAACCAACATTCCTTACGGTCAATTTCGCCGGATACGCAGGAACTGCACAAAAAACAGTGACTACATATCTCAAAGCAAAATAATAGCTAAAAGATTCACCTCTAAAGGCTACCCCATCTCCCTTATAAAAAATTCATATGAAAAGGCTGGATCACGCAGTCAGGAACAATATCTACTTCCTAAAACCCATAATAAACATTCAAAGGAGAACACCGACTTCGCCTGCAATTTCATTACTACCTTTACATCAGACCACAGGACTATCAGATCTATCCTAAACAAACATTGGGACATCCTTTGCCATGACCCTTTTCTCAAAGACATCATCCCCAAGAAGCCCCAGATAACCTTCAGAAGGGCTCGAGCCCTAAAAAACATCCTAGCCCCTAGCAAACTAAAACCAGTCTCCATTTCCAATAGTACCACCCCCCTACCAAAAATCCTTGGTAGCTTCAAATGTGGTAACAACAGATGCAAGTGTTGCAACAATATCCTCAACAAAACTCGTTCCTTTAAATCCACGGTAACAGATGAAGAGTTCCAGATTAAATCTTATCTCAACTGCGGCTCTTCATTTATCATTTACCTCCTACAGTGTTCATGTGGTATCCAGTATATAGGCCGCACAACACAGCCACTACGCTGCAGAATTAACAATCATCGTTCAAACGTAGAGAAAGGCTACGAACTGCACAGCGTCTCCAGACATGCCCTCATTTGCAGCCATAGCAAATTCTCATCTTTCACCGTACTCCCTATAGAACAGATCCCTACAGGTGGCCAAAGATTTCAAAGGTTGCGAAAAAGAGAGAACTTTTGGATCTACAAACTCAAAACGTTGATCCCACAGGGCTTGAATGAATATATTGAGAACGTTCATAATTAATTCACTCACACAGGCTCCTATAGATATTCATTCACCTCTTTATTTTTATTTCATCTGACCATCCCTTTGCACATGCATGTATCCTCATGCATATACATATGTTAACCTCATGCATTTGCATTGCTGATACCATCTCATGCTAGCTTATCATACTGCGCAGTTTATATGTGTTAAGGTATGTGTGTGTGTGTGCGTGCGGTGGTGTGTATGTGCGTATACGCGTGTGCATGTATCTTTGCACGCGTGCATGTATGTGTATATCTTCTTGCCATGTGTGTATGCGTATGTGGGTGTATGTGTGCTTATGTGCATGTATGTATGCTTCTTGTATGTGTGTGTGCGTGCGGGTATGTGTGTGTGCGTGTACGCGTGTGCATGTACTATTGCACGCGTGCATGTTTCTGTATATCTTCTTGCCATAGAATACATTTCACATACATATCCATTTATTTCTATAGATTCATTCCACCTCCTTCACTCCAACTCTATCTCCTTTGTTACTTTTCATTAACTCTTGTGAAACATTGTTTCCATTTGACCATCTCCAGACCAGATGCCGGCTCTGTGTTTATGTTCACCAGATTGGACCACGGCAGACACACCCCCGCATCTCATTGGTCTGGGTAGGTCACGTGACCGGAGAACAGCGCCTAACTCTAGTCTCACATCTAAAGCCATCCTGTGCCCTATGACACAACCCCACCGTTAGCCAACTTACCCACCAGTTTGCCCCCGCTGGGAGCGACGTTCTCTTCTGCAGGTAACACTTTCTCTTCAGTGATTCTCTCTCCGTTATTCGGCTCTTCCTATTGGGCATCATTCTACACACCCCCGGCCCACCATTGGTCCATAAGTAACACATGACTCTACATTCCAGAGTATCGCATTGCCGGCTACTCCGTACCACCGGCCACCTGATACCACCATCTGTCATACTCACGGATTCTTCAAAATACATATATTTATATTATTTTAATACATATTGTATATTTTGTCCATGAATTTATGCTATGTATTCAGATTTTACTGCTTACACTATTATGTTCATTTTTTTAATATGCTAATTAGGGGCGGGATTGGCGCCCTTTTTACCTGTATTTATATCTATACCTAGATCCCCACTGTTATGCACTCTACTTTTGAGAAAGGAGACCCGCTAGTCTCCGAAACGCGTCATAATTGTGCTTTCAAGAATAAATCATCCATTTTATCACATCTGGCTACTTTTGGATATTTTGGGCAGCGCTGATACCATATACCGTTATTTTTCCCATTTTTCTCTCACGCATCCACTACTATGCTGTAAAGGAACGTATTATGCAAAAGGCGGGATTGGCCAAGGAAATAGACTTTGATAGCGCCCGACTCTCCGTTTTCTGATGTGTCCAGACGAACACTCCGCCTAAGAGCCTCTATGAAACCACTCCTCCACATGCTTCAGAGGAGGAATATCCCTTACCGCTGGGGGTATCCGTTCGCCCTACAAGTGACTCAGAACGCCAGGATGCACAGTGTCCGTGTTCCTGCGGACCTCCCGGAATTCCTCCAAGCACTCGATCTCCCAGCAATAGCTCTACCTGAGTGGGAAGCCGTTCTAAAAGACCCTTATGCGCCTGTCCCACCCCTAACCGCGTCGGCACGGCGGAGGGGCCCGCCGGTCTAGTCTCCGAGACCACAACGTTCCAGGAGACGTCAGAGAGTGGATTCGAGGTCGGATGTGGAGGGCTGACGTGCATCTGGATTTGTGAGACTGTTCCTATTTTGTCTTTTGATTACGGTGGTCTGTGAGCACCATAAGTGACACTTACGGGCCCATGGGAATACCATGTTTATTCATGTTTTCTTTTCATACACCCTGATTGTTTAGTACCATTCCATATGCCTTCAGAGGCCGAGGAGTTTACGAATACTAGTTTGTTTTTTGTTTTTTAGTGTGGTCCTGAAGTTTGTTCCTAGCAATAGTTACTAGTTGGTTGTAAACCACTACGAAAGTGCACCTGGTGGTTGCCGCTTTAGTTTTGTGCTACCTCTTCACAGGTTTAGCTTTTTCTGTTGATCTACCTGCTCTTCTCCCCCCCCCCCCCCTCCCCTCCTCTATCTCTTCTCCTTTCCCCCCCTGGCCAGTGCGGCCCTCCCCCATCACTGTGCAAAAGTCTCTTTTGTGCCGGGAGTACAGGCCAGGGAGTCAGTTAAGATAACCTCCCTGAATGTACAGGGGTTATACCTGAGAAGCGATCCAAGCTATTGTACTCAATGCACAAAATGGGCACCGAAATATTGTGTTTACAAGAGACTCACTTTCTAAAGTCTAAAGTCCCCCAATTTCAGAACAGATACTTCCCCACCTGGCTTCACAGTAGCAACCCCTTGGGTAAGACAAAGGGAGTTGCTATCTTTGTCCATAGGTCTCTACCATGCACGCTCTTGGCAGTGGAGGAGGATCCGGAGGCGAGGTTTCTTTTTGTCCGTTGCTCCATTAAGGGCCAACAGTTTATGATTGCCTGTATTTATGCACCTAACCAGGGTCAGCATACCTTCCTTGCAAAAAGATTAGATGCTCTTACAGTGTTTGCACAGGGTGAAATTCACACCTCCTCTTACCCCTATAATGGCATCAATAGGATGCAAGGGTCTCTGCACACCATGCAGCTGTGTGACGTGTGGAGACTGCTCCACCCCCACGACCGGGATTGCTCCTTTTTTTCCAACGTTCATAAGGTGTATAGCCGTATTGATTACATTTTTGCCAGTCATCACCTTTTGTCACGTGTAGTGTCCTCGTCCATAGGCAATATAATCAGCTCTGACCATGCCCCTGTGCACTGCACCATCTTGTTCCCCATAGACTCTCCCCGGTCCTTCACATGGAAGCTTAACAAGTCCCTTTTGTCAGACGTGCTTTGTTTCACAGAGCTCAAAGCCACTGTTGCTAACTTTGACCGGGATCATGTTAATGACCCCACATCAGTTCAAACCCAGTGGGAGGCTCTGAAGTGCGTCTTGCGTGGGGTCTTGGTTAAGCATGGGGCTAGACCGAAAAGGGCCACGACGTCCAAACTTCAGAAGTTGCTCTCGGAACTTCATGAACTTGAGACGCGCCACAAAGCCACTATGGACGAGGGCACCCTTAGGGCCTTGCTTAAGACGAGACAGGAGGTGAAGCTGCTTCTTGAGCAAAAAAACAATAGATACAGACAAATCTGCACAAGCAAATTCTATGAATGGGGAGACAAGTCGGATAGATTGTTAGCCAGAGCACTGAGAGATAAACGATCCTCGCTGCATGTCCCCTCTGTGAAGCGTGATACGGGAGCCTTGACCCATCTTACCTCTGAGGCTTTTAGTAAATATTATTCCGAGCTATACTCCCTCCCTCGACCTGCCCCCACGATACCGGGCGCTCTCAGCTCCTTTCTGGCACAGACAGCACTCCCAGTGTTGCCACAGGACATGTTGGCAACGCTTGAGGAACCTTTCTGCGCTACTGAATTGGCTGCAGCTATTGACGCCCTGCCGTCGGGTAAGAGCCCGGGGCCAAACGGGTACACCTCCAAATTCTACAAGCTGCTCCGCACTGAGCTGTCGCCGCGTCTCCTAGCTGTGTGTAATGCCATATCCACAGACTCCCCTGTGCCCCCCTCCTTCCAATTGGCTTATATTACAGTCATCCCGAAGGAGGGGAAGGATCCTAATATGTGCTTGAGTAACAGACCCATCTCACTCATTAATACGGATGCGAAATTGTATGCCAAATTGCTGGCCTTTCGCATGGCGCACCTCCTTGGACCCTTAATCCATCCGGACCAGGTCGGCTTTGTGCCAACTAGAGAGGCTAGGGATAAAACCCTAAAGACCTTTTCGGTACTCCGTAGAATTCATGCCTCCCGTATCCCAAGCGTTTTGCTTTCACTTAATGCTGAGAAGGCGTTTGACCGGGTGGATTGGGGCTTCATGGAGGGGGTCCTTAGGGGGCTGGGACCAATAATATTGTCTAGGATCATGGCATTGTACACACACCTGCGGGCACAACTACGAATTAATAGTTCCTTGTCCGCACCTTTCCCTATAAAAAATGGTACGAGACAGGGTTGCCCCCTGTCCCCATTGCTGTATGTCCTGGTGATGAAACATCTCTTACAGGCTATTAGAAACAATGCAGAGATTACGGGAATAGACGTTGGCTCGTACCATTTGAAATGTTCAGCATTTGCTGACGATGTGCTACTCTATTTGTCGGACCTCGTGACCTCGCTCCCGGCCCTCCTCTCCACCCTGAAAACATATAGTGGATTTAGCAACTACAAACTCAACCTTTCCAAAAACGTGGCGTTGCATCTTAACCTTCCCCGGGCTACTTTACGGTCACTCAAACAGGCCTTCCCCCTCACATGGACTAGCAAGTCCTTTAAATATCTCGGTGTATATGTTCCCGCGGACCTTACTCAAATATATGACTGCAACTTCACCCCACTCTTGGAGCAGTTTCGGGAGGACCTACGGAGATGGGACAGAAATTACATTTTCCTGGATCGGAAGAATTCACATTGTTAAAATGAATCTGCTCCCGTGCCTGCTGTATCTTTTCCAGACGGTCCCCCTGATCCTTCCCCAACGCTTCTTCGGGGTGGTCACTAGACTCTTCTCACGATTTATTTGGTGTGGACAGAGGCCCAAGATAGCGAGATCCACCTTAATTAGACCCAAACTCTCGGGTGGACTGGCTTTACCGGACCCCTTTTCCTACTACCTAGCGGCGGTGTCCACCAGGATTCTAGACTGGTTTCACCACAAAACCACTAAACTATGGGTGGCAATAGAGGCATCACATGCGCGCATACCTCTCTCTTCAGTCCTTTGGTGTAGCCCTGCTCAGTGGCCCCGAAGGCCCCGAACGCGAATCGCGCAGCTCCCATACGTATCGCAAATAACAGCAGCGATTAGTAGAGCCCAGCTTCTGAAGGCGGACGGCCCATTAACCCCCTGGGTATGTAATAGGGACTTTGTCCCAGGACTGGAGTCGGAACACTTTCTGGCTCCACACCTGTCCTCCCCTCCTTGCTTCCGGCACGCGTCAACCCTAACAGCGCTGAAACCGTATGAACAACTGGTCCCAGTGCCGGACCAGACCCCTCTCACACTGCTGCATTATAGACAACTACAGCATTTCGAATCCGCTAGTAAAATTGCTTTGAACCTCTACAGAGCACTGACTCCTTTTGAGGAGCTATGTGTTGCCAGTTCTCCCCCGACACACACGGTTTCTCAGATATATGCCCTCCTTCTTTCCTCCTCCAGCCTCCCGGGCTCCCGCTTTCCAGAGGGGATGGGAGGGAGAATGCTCACGTTCATTGACAGAGTCTAAGTGGAGTAAGGCCTTTTTGTTTTGTCAAAAATCCTCTGTCTTCACCAGGTATCAGGAAACGAATTATAAAATACTAGCCCGCTGGTACAGAGTTCCGGCGCTGTTACATTCCTTCTATCCGGCTGTTCCTGATACCTGTTGGAGGTGCGAGAAAGAGGTGGGCACTATGCTGCACATCTGGTGGTCATGTGTGTGTTTGCGTCCTTTTTGGGATAAGGTAGTGGATGTGGTGCGGACAGTTACGGGCACCCAGCTGCAGAAAGACCCGACTGTACTGTTGCTTCTAATTCTGCCGGGTTCAGTCTCGGAGAACAAAAACTCTATAGTACGCTACCTTCTCACGGCTGCGCATAGAGTCATTGCTCGGAAATGGAAGACCAAAGACTGCCCGACAGTGACGGACTGGTTCCGGGAAATATTAGTTATTGCTAGGATGGAAGAGCTGTATGCAGAGTTCAACGGGAGGGCTGTGGCGGTGGCTAAGCTATGGCTCCCGTGGTCGGAGTTCCTGCAGACACCAGAATATCGCACTCTCACCAACTGATTTTGCTTCTCGGGCCCCTGCCGCCTAGCCGGCTCCGAAATGGGGTTGGACTGTTCCTTGGAGGATCGCACTGGTAGATCGGGTTCATCCCAAGGATGTTCATCCCTGCTACGATTTTGCCTGACTACACAGGGACGGGATACTCAGCAAGTTTCACTGCGTATATGCAGCAAGAAACTCGCTGCATATACGTCCTGTGTGTTTGTACCCTAAAAGATACACATCATTCTGAGATCCAAAGAAATTCAGGAACAATTGAGAGTCTGGAAAGGGTTATAAAGCCATTCCCAAAGCTTTGGGAATCCAGCGAACCACAGTGAGAGCCATTATCCACAAATGGCGAAGATATGGAACAGTGGTGAACCTTCCCAGAAGTGGCCGGACGTCCAAAATTACCCCAAGAGCACAGCGACGACTCATGCAAGAGGTCACAAAAGACCCCACAACAACGTCCAAAGAACTGCAGGCCTCACTTGCCTCATTTAAGGTCAGAGTTCATGCCTCCACCATCAGAAAAAGACTGTGCAAAAATGGCCTGCATGGCAGAGTCCCAAGAAGAAAACCACTGCTGAGCAAAAAGAACATTAAAGCTCGTCTCAATTTTGACAAAACACATCTTGATGATCCCCATAACTTTTTGGAAAACATTCTGTGGACCAATGAGACAAAAGTGGAACTCTTTGGAAGGTGTGTTTCCCATTACATCTGGCGTAAAAGGAACACATTTCAGAAAAAGAACATTATACCTACAGTAAAATATGGTGGTTTTAGTGTGATGGTCTGGGGCTGTTTTGCTGTGTCAAGACCTGGAAGACTTGCTGTGATAAATGTAACTATGAATTCTGCTGTCTACCAAAAGATCCTGAAGGAGAATGTCCGACCATCTGTTCGTGAACTCAAGCTGAAACGAACTTGGGTTCTGCAGCAGGACAATGATCTTAAACACACCAGCAAGTCCACCACTGAATGGTTGAAGAAAAACAAAATGAAGACTTTGGAGTGGCCTAGCCAAAGTCCTGACCTGAATTCTATGGAAATGTTGTGGTATGACCTTAAAAAGGTCGTTCATGCTCGAAAACCCTCTAATGTAACTGAATGAGAACAATTCTGCAAAGATGAGTGGGCCAAAATTCCTCCAGAACGCTGTAAAAGACTCATTGTAAGTTATCACAAATGCTTGGTTGCAGTTGTTGCTGCTAAGGGTGGCCCAACCAGTTATTAGGTTTAGGGGGCAATCACTTTTTCACACAGGGCCATGATGGTTTGGCTTGGTTTTCTTTCTCTTTTAATAATAAACACCTTCATTTACAAATTGCATTTTGTGTTTACTTGTGTTGTCCTTGACTATTGTTTAAATTGGTTTGATGTTCTGAAACACATAAGTGTGACAAACATACAGTGGTTTTCTGTATTTTGGATCCAATAAGCCATGTGCAAAACATGAGATTGTACTATAGGTTGCCTTTCGAATTACCATGGTAAAAAAAACTTTATTCGCTTTTTTCTCACAAATACAGATATTCTATTATTATGTAAGCACATTTTTCACAAGGTGGGGTGATACCCATGCCCATAAATCATGACACCTAAGGGCCCGTTCACACTGAATAATTCTCATGGAATTTTGAGGGAAGCCTGCATCGTGGCTTGACGTTCTGCCTATCCTATTAATTGAATAGGAAGCCTAGTGCACCCTCCGCTCTCTGCCGAAAGAATTGACTACAGGCTGCCTATAGTACATTTTAATGTTCTGCACATGGCTTTTTGGGTCCAAAGGAGAGAGAATTAGTCAGTGTGAATGGGCCCTAAGAGATGCTATACATCTGATTATCACCAGTTATCTGGTGGCAAAGACCGCACAGCTCAAAAATATTGGAAATTGGGAATAGGGTCCACCAGGGTCAGTTTTATAAGGTTATTTCTATGATGCCACAAAAACCAATGAAGGAATTTTTATTGCTTGTTCTAATTTGATAGCATTGCAAAGTGAGCCCCCCAATCAAGAGGAAAAAAATTGGGGGATAGCTGTTAGGGTATGTAAACACTGAGGAATAGGGGAGGAATTTGAAGTGGAATACGCTCTTAATTTCTGCTTGAAATTCCTCCAGTAAAATATGAACAGAGCAATGTCCCATTGTGTTCAATGGGATTTCTGCTCTGTTGTTCACACAGCAGAACTTTCTGCTGCAGATCCGCTTTTCACCAAAGAATTAAAATGTCCATTTGGGCGGATGGCGGAAACTGCCTGAACATTGAATGGAGTCTATGGAATCCGCTGGAACTTCTCCGTGCGGATTCCTCAGTGTGAACGCACCCATACCCATACCCCTGAACTATGGAAGTTTGTTATATCAACTGCTATACACAATTTCCTGGTGCGCTAACCACATAGAAGCATAAAGAAAACTTTTGTACATGTAGCATTTTACACCATACCCATCCTCCTCTCCAGTTTATTGTTTTCGTGGTTAACACAGTCATGATTTAAAAAGTAGTAATAGAAATTATGCACTCTCTGCAGAATAGCGGATCATTCTCTTGGCTTTATAGCTTCTAAATGGCACACATGGGGAGGAAGGGATGGAGGTAGCGGGCGTACACATGAAATACCAGACCTTTTTAGACTGTTAGTCCATCCTCCGGCCAAGTAAAAAAAAGTCATGTGATAGGGGAGTGGTTTGTGTACGGGCTACAAATACAAAACAATATGTGAAATGTACAATAAAAACATATTCAAAGGAAGAAACCAAAATAATTTCTTTCATTTAGTCCCATATGTCCAGCAGCATTACCTTTTAAGATCCAAATTGTCTCTGTCCACAGTAAGGCGTTGTGATCTACACCCCTCTGCTGGAAGGTTATCCCTTTTCAGGCCTATGAAATGGACTTTTGTGTCACCATTATGCTGATTTCTGAAATGTTCGATTAATCTTTGCACTTCTTTCCCCATTCTCACAGAGTAGCAATGCTCCTTGTTTCGCATGCACATTGTTTTCTTTATTTTGACACAGCAGCACAAGACATTGACTACAGGGACCTAGATGCCATATCTCAATCCAACCAACCCGAGGATGCTTCCAAATATGAGTTTGTCCTCACCAACTCAACAAACATTTCCTGTACCTTCTAGTTTTACAGGGACTCAAAATCCTAATTTGATGGCCATATCATTTTCAGTTCTTTGGGAACATAAATATGCATTCACTTGCCAGGAACAAACAGATTATTTACATGCAGAGGCATCTATTCCATGATGGACAATGATTCTAAAAAAATAGGTTGTTTTCGTGTTGAGCAACTCCTACCAACAGGTAGCTCTGTTGGGCTTGAGAAATTGGCAAATTTACAAAACAACTGAGTTGTGTTGACATAGAAATAGCTTTGGTAGTGGCTACATGTCTTAATCTGCAAAACTCTTTATGAAGAATTTACATATATGGTGCACCAGTTTGATGAGTGTCATTTGACCCAAAAACATAGATAGGTGAAGTGCTGCGGAATCTGTGTGCGCTATACAAATAAAAGCATTATTATTATTAGTTAAACTCTACACTGCATACATTTAAAAAAAAGAAAATACTGCAAATCCCTACCGTGACCCTACCTTAACCCTAGTCCCTGACACCTAGATTTTATAAAATCTTTTTCAATGAGGATTTTATAAATTTGATGGTGGCTCAGACCAACATTTATGCTTACCATTTTTTGGCTCAATACCCAGATTGGTCTTTTGCTACACCCCAGAGATATTATCTATAATACTCCACATTACCGTATGGCCAAGTCTAGGCACGCTTCAAGGCAATCTGTAAATTTTTGCATTATAATGATAATGCAACATGCCCACCAAGAAATGATCCCAAATATCACAGCCTTTTCAAAGACCGGTCATAAATTTCTCTTCTAAATTTGTAGAGGTGTATTTCCCTGAGAAATATATCTCTATAGATTTAACCCTAGTTAGTTTCAAGGGACGCCTTTATTTTCGCCAAAATTTTCCCAGTAAGCGGACAACATATGGCGTGAAATTATACAAACTATATGATAGTACCTTAGGGTATACGCTCAGGTTTAGGGTTTATGATAGGACGGACACGCACATTCAACCCCCAGAATGTGCCCCCCCCCAACCTTTTTCTGGGAGTTAGCAGCTAGATTGTTTGGGAACTGATGCACCCACTGTTGGATCACCGTCACCACTTGTATGTGTATAACTTCTACACCAGCATCCCGCTCTTCCAGTGCCTTGCTGCCCAAACTATTGTGGCTCGCACTACCATGTGGAAAAACCAAAGAGGCCTCCCATCACAAAGCCCATCCCACGGGGTGACAACAGGGCCCTTACTTGTGAAAACTTGTTACTGATCAAATATGGGGGCAAATGTGATTTCCTTATTTTGACCCCGATTCAGGCACAGTTCCTGTGCCTGTGTGAGGTACCACAACCGTGACACTAAAACCTGATTTTACTTTGGACTACAATCAGTACATGGGAGGAGTTGATCTGTCTGATCCAGTCCTCAAGTGCCACAAGGAAGACCAGGACATGGTACAAGAAGCTGGCCGTGCACAAGGAACAGGGAGGAATAGGCCTACCAAACGTTCAACTCTACCATGAAGCAACCCTGATTGGTCATATTTTGGACTGCACTTATAGCGGACAACAGAATAGATGGGTGCCATTAAAACTTGCGCTTGCATCGGCAGATCTGGCCTTGGCTGCCCCCTAAAGACAGAATGACAATCTCTCCTTGGCCGTATCTAGCTTCCCATATATTGACAATTTGGCATAAATGGGTGGAAAAATATTCTATTGGCTATAGACTGGGTCCCATGACAAAACCATCGCTTTTACTCCAGGACCACATTCCACATAGTTTCTACTCTGGCGCACCTCCTCGAGGGATGGATGTGCTGGTTGAGGGTTCTTTACCTACTTTACAGTCACTACAGGAAAGAGAGGGACCTGCATTTTTCTGGTTGGAACATGAATAATTATTGTCGTTTATATGCATTACTTTTCATGATACTCCATATGATGCTTCTATCACAGATTTTGAGAACATGGTACTTGCAAACCCGCATTGTCTATCTCAAGTTTACCAGATTCTTTTTCATTGCAGCAATGTGGATAGGGCCTCCTTTTTTAACAAATGGGAGGAGGATCTGGGGGTTACCCTAGAACAAGGTTTCATTTTGAAAATTTGTGAGTTGACATGGTCTCTCTATGGCATCCCGGGCTGAGAAAAAAAAAAAACTTTAAGATCCTCTCCAGATGGTATTATGTGCCAACAAGAACTATGTTCCCGTAATCTTCTGACAAATGCTGAAGGTGTTTGACAGAACGAGGTGATTTTCTACACATATGGTGGGCATGCCCGACAATTAAAGCGCAACTATAAAATATTTTGACCATTCAGTTTTAGTTACCTTAGGTCATGATAAGACTTTTTGCAATATACATTAATAACCTAAAATGAACAGTTTTTTAAATACATAAGACTGACTATCCCCTTCCAGCCCTCTCTGGCTGTGACTTAGTTCTGCATTCCTGCTGGACACGCCCCCTCCCTGCAGATCCGTTCTGAGTGTATGGACTCTGACAGGAGGATCAGATAACAGCCCTGACACAGACATAAACAAAACCTCCTCCCCCCCCCTCCTAGCAGCACGTTCTCCCCCCTCCCCTCACAGAGGTGACTAAGCAGAACTGAGGGTGTTGTGTGTGAGGAGCAGAGCTGAGGGTGTTGTGTGTGAGGAGCAGCGCAGGGGAAGATGCTGGATGGAGAGACAAGTGTATCCAGTGCCACCATCACTCCAATGTACTGCATGAGGGAGAGTGGGTGAGTCACTGAGGGGAGGACTACAAGTCCCAGCACAACACAGCTGTAGTCCTTCCATAGTACATAGAACATTCACTATCAGATGTCTGCACCACCACCTCCATGGCTGACATTATCCTACAGTGTAATGAGAGCAGATGACTGTATATAATCCCACTGTGTGTGATACCATCTGCTGGGGCTCTGGATCTAATCATAATGTGTGATACTGTATGCTGGGGCTGTATCTAATCCTGCTATGTGTGATACATCTGCTGAGGTGCTGGTCAGTGGATAGAGGGAGCCAGCCAGGGAGATGAGGGATAGGCCACGCCTACATTCAGTCAGCCAAAAGAAAAATTCATTTATTCCTCTGAGCCAAATAACTGGGGATATCTTAGCGAGCACACACACTATCGACACAGTTTAGGGCTCTTTTTAAAAGGTAACACGAGGGCTTTTTATTTGAGGAATTTCATTTTTTGGCTACTGAAATTATAGTTGCGCTTTAAGCCTTCATGGGATAAAGTCTTTCAGATATATAAATCCTATACAGCAGTGCTTCTCAAACTTTTTCTACTGGCGCCTCACCCAACAGACCAAGGCAATGCCTGGGCCTCACCAGACTGACCAAGAGGATGCCAGGCCTCATCATCTGTGGTGAAAGTCCATTTAAAAGCTGAAAAAAATGCTAGGGCTACCTTTTACCCATCTCCCAAGCTCTATATACTAATAAAGCAAGTACAAAATAAATTAATAATGTTGCTAAAATGGAGATTTTTGCAAACAGCATAGTTGCTTTGTTAAAACTAGTTCCCCAGCTGGGCCTCACCAACAACTAGGCGGCGCCTCAGTTTGGGAAGCACTGCTATAAGGGAAAACAATACCCACAACCCGCAAGTTGCCTTACTGTCTCTACTGCCAGGTCCTATTTCACAAGTCAAGAAAGGTATTTTGAGACACACTGCTCTACTATCATCCCCAGATATTGGAAAAACAATCTGTATCTACTTTGGGGGAATGGATAGCTGAAGTCCAAGAATTGGGTATGATGAAGGAGCTTGTGGCAGAGGAACATAACCGGTCAAAGAAATGGGTTGCAATTTGGTTCCGGTGGCGCCAATTTATGGATTCTCCTGAGATTGTAATGGGGCACCTGATCAGTTTATTGAGGGTCTAGTACCTTCCCCTCCGTTCCCGCTTTTCTCCCCCCTTTAGTAGATGATTGAAGGAATTGCCGCCGACTCTGAACCACTCCATATGCCTTGCGTGTCCAGATATCCACTTTTGTATTACCGATTTTGATACTTAAGTCTGAGGTGTCCCTGTCCCCTTTTTCCTTCTCTTCTTTCCCCTTTCTTTCTTTTCCTTTCCCTTTCTTTGTCTCTTTCTTCTCTGATGCTTGTTTACAGTACTGTTTTATTCATTGTACTGAAGCGAGGCTTTCAAATATAACTTGTTGGTGGGCTGTTGGTTAGCTTTCAGTCATGTTTACGGATGTTAATTATATTTTCCTTACAAGATGTGATATACATGCCTGTTTAATGTAAAATACATTACAAATGACATGCGATGTAGAGTCCCTCTACACTAATATAAAGCATTGTGATGGTCTGGAAGCAGTTTCCTTTTTTCTTCAGAATGGTGATACGACTAGTGATATGATCAAATGCCTGAATTGTTATCCTTCAATTTGACGCATATTTTTTTCATTTTTAATGGGTCCTTCTACCTGCAGCTTCAGGGGACAAGCAATGGGGCGCCATGTGCGCCCTCATATGCTAATCTCTTCCTTGGGCTGTGGGAGAGGGACCTGTCCCTGTCAGATCAGCCTGTCTCAATGGATCGTGTCCTTATGTGGGCACGATACATTGATGTTTTTCTGATCTGGCAGGGGACGGCAGAGGATCTCCAGACATTTATGGATGTTTTGAATCTGAATACCCACAACATCCATCTGATGTATAAGTGGGATACTAAACAAATTGACTTTTTGGATATCTTGATTAAAAAGGACCCTTCTGTTTTTTTACAAACAGATGTATACAGAAAATCTACATCAGTAAATTCTACCTTACATGCATCCTCCTCCGCCCATCCGACATCCACGATTAAAGCAGTTCCAACTGTTCAGTATTTAAGGATTCAATGTATCTGTTCTTCGGACGAGGACTTTGAACGACAAGCAGAAGATTTACAACAGAGATTTCTCAATCGAGGATACAGCAAGAGGATACTGAAAAAGGCATACAAGAGAGCGAAAATGAAGGAAAGACAAAGACTAATACATACATCCACATCCAAGGGATCGAGTAATCAGGTAAGATTTATTACAAATTTTCAAAGCCAATGGCATAAGATGCATGAGGTGATGCGACAACATTGGTCCATTCGGTTATCTGATTCAACTTTACAGAAGTATTTACTAATGACACCCTCCATCACAGCAAGAAGAGTGCCCAGTCTAAGAGATATTCTGACAAATAGCCATTACCCCAGACGACAACAGAAGAATCCATTTGGAACTAAAGGCCCTAGGTGGGGCAGTACTCCTTGCAGAAAATGTGTCGCATGCCCCAATATAGAATGTTGGATAGAAAGAAGAAAAAATACTGCGGGAGCGGCTAGGTCCTTAACAATGAAAACTCCAAAAAGGAAAAAAAAAAAGGAAAAAAGAAACACACACTTGGTGAGTGGTGCAAACACCACTCACAAAGATACAACGGCCATATACATGGATCTGATGATTTCCGCCGGGATCGCTGCACCCTCCGGACGCTGATAAGAGCTCCGGCTCGTATAAGCAGAAGGAAGCGGCAACACGCACAAGAAAGAACAAAAATGGGGAGCGATCAACTTCAGAACCAGCTCTACTATGTAATCAAAGGAAAGGTAAAGATAAACCAATATTCACTCACTTCTCGGAGGGGAGATCGACCTACTCCCCTCCGTTGCCCGGATAGCTTGTATTGGGAAAGGTGATATTCTGCTGCTTGAAGTCCTCACAGAGTCTTCGGTTGCGGCCTGTGTGTAACGGATACCTGTAGTGATCCTCCCGGGTGAGTTCTCCCTACACCCGGATTGGTACACACCGTACTTGGAAATGAACTGTGAGTATTACTATAACAAATATAAAACTTTATTCTGTCCGACGCGTATCAGAACTACAAGTTCCTTCCTCAGGGACGATAATACATATACTGCACACACACATTTAAATATAAGAGGATACCCTCCCTTTTGTGATGTCACTTCCACTTTCACCTTGTTGGAAAACCCTTCCCTTATTAACCCCTTCCTTTCATACTCGTTCTATTGTTTCATTTAACCCATTTGGTACTAAAGTATTGAGTTTAAATATCCAATAGCTTTCTCTTTTACATAATTTAGCAAATCTGTTCAGTGAAAAATGTATTTGCTCTATTGGGAATACTTTCAGTAGGCTATCATCAGCATTATGAAACATAGCGAAATGACGGGACACGCTATGTTTCCCGTATTTATGTTTAATGTTAAAACGATGTGTATTAAATCTTTTACGTAGCGTTTGACTCGTTCTACCTACGTATTGGAGGCCACACGGGCACTCCAGCACGTAGATCACATATTCTGATCCACAGTTTAAGTGATCTTTAATCTCTATTTTTTCTTTGGAGATCCTGCTTTCAATACTTTTCGTATTATTCTCTAAATAGTGACATGTTTTCCAATCCGGGTGTAGGGAGAACTCACCCGGGAGGATCACTACAGGTATCCGTTACACACAGGCCGCAACCGAAGACTCTGTGAGGACTTCAAGCAGCAGAATATCACCTTTCCCAATACAAGCTATCCGGGCAACGGAGGGGAGTAGGTCGATCTCCCCTCCGAGAAGTGAGTGAATATTGGTTTATCTTTACCTTTCCTTTGATTACATAGTAGAGCTGGTTCTGAAGTTGATCGCTCCCCATTTTTGTTCTTTCTTGTGCGTGTTGCCGCTTCCTTCTGCCAATATAGAATGTGCAACTGAATTTGTGGACTCGACAACATACGTATAAAATTCTGCAAACAATAACGTGTACCACTAGGTATGTAATGTACTATGCCACTTGCCCTTGTCCAAAGATTTATGTTTGATTGACCAGTCGTGCACTTAAAGTTCGCATCCGTGAACATGTAAGAGATATTGAGGCAGCACGAGATAAAACTGTATGGACAAATTTGAAACCAGTGGCACGCCATTTCAAGAGACATCATAACTGTGATTCTCATCTCTTGAAGGTTAGAGGCATCGACCGAATAATATGGGAATTAGAGGCGGAGACTGGAATACACGATTGGCGCAATGTGAAGCAAAATGGATCTGGAAAATGAAAACTGTACATCCCCTTGGCCTGAACGAAGTTCTGAGTTTCGCTCCATTTCTTGTGGTACTTGATCTAAAGTCTTCTTTTTCAAGTCCTATTTTCAATATTTTTAATGATGCTGTCAAAAATGACCGAACTTGAAATTTGATATTTTTTAAAATATTCATTATCCGGTTCTGAAACTTGTGGTTCATTGACTTTTCCTCATTTGAGGGGTTCTTACTAATAGCAGTTTTTATAATTTTTTTACTTTTTGCTCCACGTCTTTTTTTTAAATCTTATACTGTTTGGTCAAAAATGACCGATAGCCTTATATACTAATCTCCAGCCATTTTTTAAAAAAGAAAAGGAGTTATATTCTCTTTTTGGTCAATCAGTATCAGACAACAGAAAGCCAGACATAATTTTACATTACAATGCCACTAAAGGGGCAGTTGATACTCTAGATCAACTCATAGGCATTTACACCTGTAAACGCGAAACTAATTGGTGGCCAATGGTTGTTTTTTAAAATATTCTTGATGTGTCGGTGTACAATGCATGTGTTATGGCGTGAAATAGATCCAAATTGGAGCAAAAATAAACTGTATAAAAGAATGGGAAATCTTTTTAGAGGAATTGGGAAAATCACTGGTTAGCCCATATATTGAACAAAGAAAAGTAACACCCAGAGGTGATGGAGCTGCAGCCATTGTCCACAGGATCCAACAGCATGCTGAAGAAAGTGAACCAAGGGCTTCCACTAGCACTGCGACGATGGCCACGGCCTCCACCAGCAGTGCAACCAGCCTAAAACAGAAATGATGCGCCCTCTGTCCAACATCAAGTAATCGCAAATCAAATGTGATATGTTGCCAAGTACTTATGCAAAAGACATGTAAATTATACTTGTGACAAATGCAAATAGTAATTTTAGCATCTTGAACCTTATTTCACATTTCATATAGAAAAAAACTAGACTTTTTCCTTTTTAAATATATATTTACAAAGTTTGATGTTACTTAGTTATAGTTTAAAGTTTTATAAAAGACTTTTTGTGCAAATGTGCAATATGCATAAATAATGCAGTAAGGCCATTAACATTTTTTTGCCACAAAAAAAATATAACGTTTTTTATTTGTTTATGAACAACCATGTTCACATACAGTATAATAATGCAAAAGATATTCAAATAAAACACTAGTTAGTTAAAAATCCAGACCTTAATAGGCCCGGTCAAAAATGACCATAACATTATATAGTAGAACCGAACAGAACAGCAGGGTTAATTATCATATTTGTTTCTTTTCTTTTTTCTTTTAGATTTACTCTTCCCATCTGAATACGTATATGTCTGTGGCGGAACATGGAAAATATAAGATCCACTCCTTTGAATACACATATGCATTTTTTGGGTAGCTTCACACGTACCGTATCGCTGCGTTACACTATCTTGACTTATTTGTTTGATAACAATATACCTGATTTGTTGCACTTTTTCTTAGTTTTGCACTAACCATATTTGTTGTACCATCACATTCATACACTTCATCACACTCTATATTAGGTTACACACATATTTATTAATTTATTTACACTTACACTTTAGCGCACATTTTACATTCACACATTTTTATTTATTACATTTTCAGAAACATTCACATTTCAGTTCACAGGTTACACATTTAATTTTTATAAAATTTTTATCAATTTTACATTCTATTTTTATACATTATACCAGCTTTTACTTTCACTTCACTTCCACACTGCATATGAATTCACTTCCACATTGCATATGAATTCAACATGGCACTACAGCACTTTTAAGTCAATGCACTTTATTTTTGCACTGTTAGCATATAATTTTAAGTTCCTTTTTGGGGGGTTAAAGAAGTACATAGGTCCAGCATCCTTCAAAAAAAAGCCAAAAAAAAACAAAAACATTTTTTTCTCGCAATAACCTAGCTCCGTGGCTGTGCGCACGCCCAGAAAATCACTTCTTCCTGGTTGTGGAGTGGCCTATCAGACGGAGGATACTGTCATGACGTCACAGTCATGTGTTTGGAGACGACCGATCATGTGACTGACGTCCTGACATCACTTCCGGCCTGGCCACAATACACCCGGTGAGTGGGGGTGACAGATGGAACATGCGCCGATTAGCTAAAGGTGATTAGTAATTACCATCTGCTAGTGATTGGTAGGACTGACCTACATAAATCAGCACTAGATGGGACGTCATTACCCCCGGACGAAGGCAACGAAACGCACGTCGGGGTGGTGGCATCCCGGAGGCTTCACATTACGACAATCCTTTCAAAGGTATACTCTTGCTGTATCCCTAAGAAATCGTGGGGTTGGATATTAGAAGGCATTTTTTTGAGCACACAGTCCATCAACATGGAAGTTATAATACTTGGTGTGCACTAGCACTTTATTAATTGTTATAATACATGATATTGTGCTCAATGGATTTTTAAATATATATTGTCTGCCCGTTTATATATATTGCTTTGCCAAGGATTTTCAGCACATGTAATTATAGGAATTTGTTGTTACTGCCTCCGGGATAGCCACAGTTCTTGTTAATGTTTGGTTCTCTTTTTAAATTATGTTTTTATATGTAATTAATAAAGATTTGTTGGCTATGTAAATTCAGCGGTTTTCTTTTTCTTGTGAAAATATTTGTTTTGCTGTAGTAGTCAGATAGATTCATGCACTAAACATACAATAGACCAATGATACACATATATACAGAGAGTTGCATGTAGATAGGAGTGTGGACATATACTGTATTTTATGCCAAATGGTTTTGTATACTCTGAGAAATGATAATAAAAAGAGATCATACATACATTTTTGGGACAGTGTGATCTCTGTAATGGGGTCCTTTTAGGGGCGTTTCTCTATTATTTTCCAAAGAATGTCTGCAATTGTCAGCCAACGCCATGCATTTCCTCAAATTTAGGTTTAAAATCACATGGCCTCCGTCCTCCATTTTGGCAAAATACAGCTTCTAAAAGCCAAATGGAGCTCCTTTCTTTTGGAGTCTTGTCCTGCGTCTACATGGCACTTTATGTCCACATGTATTTCCATACTCGGGAGAAATTGCTTTACATGTTTTTTTTCTTTTAATCCCTTGTGAACATGAAAAATTCACAGCTAGACGAACGTTTTAATGTAAAAAAATATGATTGGCCATGCAGGCTAGCACAATGTCTATGTGCACATAAGACCGGGGGCAGCCACCGCCGACTGATGGTCCGGAAATGGATTTAAATGAAATATCAATGGAAAAAAAAGAGGTGTTTTAGGTGGATTAAAGCAACACCTCCTTTTCTTCTCCATTGACTAAATCCCATATCCATACAATAGAGAATAACAAGTTGATAGCTAGTGGTCTGACTGCTCAGACCCCCACCTGTTCCCAAGAATAAGGAAGCAATTGTTCCACAATGAATAAAGCACTAAGCACATCTGTATAGCTGGCACTCCATAAATCCTCTATTAAACCAGTATTATACATTCTACTCAAGAAAAATTACAGAAATTTTAGACACCCCATCTTTATCAAAGTTCAGCAGAAAATATAGATATGTTGTTAGCTATCACTAGGATTACATATTTTTTGCTCTGAACAGTTCCTGACATAGACAGAGGTGGCAGCAGAGAGCACTGCGTCAGAATGGAGAAAATACACCACCTTCTGCAGGATATACAGCAGCTGAGAAGTACTGAAAGACTTGAAATTTTTTAATAGAAGTAAAGTACAAATCTCTGGCACCAGTTGATTTGAAAGAAAAAAATGGTGAACAACCCCTTTTAATGACAAATAATTACTGTTATTTTACAACAGCAGCAATTATTTTCCATTAAATGACGGAATCCACTAAATTTCAACCTGTGTTTTTAATCCAATTCTGGTTTTGTTTGAAAAATACCGACACTGTATGAACATAGCCTAAAGGGGGTCTTTTACACATCCGTACAATTCTATCTGTTCACGGACGAGGTACCTAAACAGTTCAGAAGTTCGTGTTACTGTACTGGCACCACCAAACTGGATTGCCAAAGTTGACCAAATTTACTGCATTGAAGAAATAGCTATGTATTCTCCTCGACCATGAGAAAACCCTAGGACCCCTTACATGATCCCATAAAGTGTTATATTTCAGAGTAAACTTTATTTTTTTAACACATTATTCAAGACATTTACTAAACTAACTTCTACTATTTGGTGAATCACATTGACATAAATTAAAGTCCCCTGTGTGTAAATATATTGGCAAAAATTGTCCCAAACTTGCAAAGAATTTGATTAAGTTTCCGCCATTTTAGAGTTTCATTATATATGAAGATGCAAACTCTCTTAAAAATCTGGCCAGTTTCTGGATGCATATCAATTCTGGATGCTCCCATAGGGTTCAATGGGGCTTCTGTGCCAGATTACTGGACGAAAATAGGACAGGATTTATCCTTTCCTATTTTCTGGCAGGGATACCCTGAGGGGTGTGTGTCTAATAGGGCCTTATAGGAGCACAACAGTAAAAAAAAATTATTTTGCTCTCTATATTTGGAAGTGTCAGACTCTACATCAATTTATTCCCTCATAGAATTTCACACAATATTGGTGCACTCTGCTCAAAACGTGCATCTACACAACACTTTCAAGGCACACCAGTTCTGTATAAAACTTTATTTTTTCTTGCAGCTTGTCTTGCACTTCACAATGTGTGGTAAAGATGTGGTTTTTAGTTGTTAAAGCTAGTGTGATGTCAGCATGTGCCTCATTTCACCCTATTGATAATTACTCATGGAGGTCTGTAGGGATGCGAAAGGCTCTATGGAGGCCAACCTTAAAAATCAGCTTCTTAGAGAACCCTGAACCAGAAGCCAAGAGGAAAACTCTCTGTAAGCTTTGGCAAAGGTCAGCAAACAATGCCCAAATTATGATCTGTTAAGAAAGAAGTTTGTCAGGTCTTGTATCTTTCTACAAATAGCCAAGATCAGACTTCCGTGTTTCCCCAAAAATAAGACAGCGTCTTATATTAATTTTTGCTATATCTTATTTTTCCATCAAGAATTCTTATTGTTGAGGAAAAAAATTATTATATACTGTATAGTAGTAATCATCACAAACTACCATAACCTGACAAAACCCTGGTGGCGTTGGGGTCTTATGTTCAGGGGATGCCTTATTTTAAGCTATCCTGTAAATCATCCACTATGCCTTATTTTCAGGGTAAACAGGGTATACTAGTGCACCGTGTGTGGCAGGCTGCATTATTTCCACACTAAGAGGCATAAGTACTGGTGACATGGCTGGACACTCCTGCACCTCTAACACCTATAGAGAGGTGCAGAGCTTCAGAGGCACTCCCCACATGGCACATTTATCGTGGTTACCGCCATATCTCAGGCACGGTATTGCACTACACTTCTCCCCTGCACAAGCCTTACTAGGTATTACATAACGCGCCCTAACACGCTGAGGCAGCTGAGAGACGCTCTCCTAATTCTTAATACCAGAGACCAAGCTTCACCTCAGTTATCACCACATGGAGTTTACTCCCTAATGACCCCTACACAGTTGTATACAATCCCCAGTCAGCATTCCCCATTACTAAGTCCCACGTCCGCACTGTGCGGCCACCCCCTACAAAATGAAGTAACGCAATGAGACGAAGCGGAAGGTCGCTACAGGAAGGGGAGGAGCCACAAGCCGCTCATGAAACGTGTCACTGCTGCTCATTCGCGGAGCGTCAGTGGTGTCTTTCCGCCATCTTTGTTCAGGGCATTGTCAACATTCCACATATATAGGCGACTCTGAACACGATTTTAAAATACCAGGTTTTGTCTCACTGCGTTGTATAGTCTTAGTGTAATAATATGGTTTTGAATAGCGGTAGGTTTTAAGCTAGACATAAATAGAGCGCCCGCGTGTGCCAGTAATACTAATGGAGCCTAGTGTGGGGTCGCGGTGTTACTACGTCATTCACGCTTATTGCTGAGTTCCCTTACTGAGTCTGCCCGTAGTATTCTGGGACTGAATATGGCGAGCTCAGGGGGTGCTGCAGGCTCGACTTCTCTAGCCTCCCTATGGAGCGATGTGAACAAGGCCGGGCAGAACGGAGACTACACCAGGGCTCTCAAGTCGGTGAACAGGAGTGAGTACGGACTACAAGGAGCAGCTGTATACAGCCTGATGGACCTGTGCCTGCGGGGACTGTGGGGTCATACTGCATTAGTGATCTGTACAGCTGAGTGATGATCGGATGAGTTATTAGTCATTTCTATAGATAATGCAGCTGTGGTGTATGAGTGATGGTCCAGCAGGCCAGTGTGGTATAAGAGTGTATGAGTGATGGTCCAGCAGGTCAGTGTGGTATAAGAGTGTATGAGTGCTGGTCCAGCAGGCCAGTGTGGTATAAGAGTGTATGAGTGATGGTCCAGCAGGTCAGTGTGGTATAAGAGTGTATGAGTGATGGTCCAGCAGGTCAGTGTGGTATAAGAGTGTATGAGTGATGGTCCAGCAGGTCAGTGTGGTATAAGAGTGTATGAGTGATGGTCCAGCAGGTCAGTGTGGTATAAGAGAGTATGAGTCCAGCAGGCCAGTGTGGTATAAGAGAGTATGAGTCCAGCAGGCCAGTGTGGTATAAGAGAGTATGAGTCCAGCAGGCCAGTGTGGTATAAGAGTGTATGAGTGCTGGTCCAGCAGGCCAGTGTGGTATAAGAGTGTATGAGTGCTGGTCCAGCAGGTCAGTGTGGTATAAGAGTGTATGAGTGATGGACCAGCAGGTCAGTGTGGTATAAGAGTGTATGAGTGCTGGTCCAGCAGGTCAGTGTGGTATAAGAGTGTGAGTCCAGTAAGCTTAGTCCAGGTTGTTTACTTTTGCTCTCTTATAACACTTGATCTGCTTATTATTCTGCGACTTCTAGGCACATTTGGCTATATTGGTTGGAATTGTATTTGTTCTTGTTTACTTAGTAAAAACAGAGTAAACATAAGGATTGTGGCAGCTGTAGGGTATTCCCAGAAATAACATGATCCGTCCACAATTTCTGATAAATGTGTGATCACGGGGTACCCCACTGCTGAGACCCCCACTGGTAACCAGGGTACCAGTCCTGTCACCCCTGCTCGAATGGAGCAGAGGTCAGTCATGTGCTCTACTGCTCTGTTTAGGGTCTATGGCAGGGGTACTCAACAACTTTTAGTGAAGGTCCACTTACCGGGGTCTATTGTCAGGTGAAGGTCCGAGCTGAACATCAGTAGGAAACGTGTTTTGTTACTTTGTCACAAACGTTCAACTATTTATATACAGAATTGCTGCTTATTAGCGGGAAAACTGGCATTTTTTTCTCTCTCACCAGGCCTTTGATATTAGGTACAAAGGGGGTGACTGCCCTGGTAGTATATAGCCCCCCTGTTGCTCCCCCAGTAGTGTATAGCCCCCCCTGTGCGCTCTCCCTCAGTAGTATATAGCCCCCTGTTGCTCCCCCAGTAGTATATAGCCCCCCTGTGCGCTCTCCCCCAGTAGTATATAGCCCCCCTGTGCGCTCTCCCCCTGTAGTATATAGCCCCCTGTGCGCTGTCCCCCAGTAGTATATAGCCCCCTGTGAGCTCCCCCCAGTAGTATATAGCCCCCCTGTGCTCTCCCCCTGTAGTATATAGCCCCCGTGAGCTCCCCTCAAGTAGTATATAGCCCCCCTGTGAGCTCCCCCCCTGTAGTATATAGCCCCCTGTGAGCTCCCCCTGTAGTATATAGCCCCCCCATGGCTGTCCCCCTGTAGTATATAGCCCCCTGTGAGCTCCCCCCAGTAGTATATAGCGCCCCTGTGCTCTCCCCCCAGTAGTATATAGCCCCCCTTGTGCTTTCCCCCTGTAGTATATAGTCCCTGTGAGGTCCCCCCTGTAGTAAATAACCCCCTGTGCGCTCCCCCCAGTAGTATATAGCCCCCTCAGTAGTATATAGCCCCCTGTGAGTTCCCCCCTGTAGTATATAGTCCACCTGTGCGCTCTCCCCTTGTAGATGCCCCCCAGACAGAAAAAAAAAATAACAAAAACAACTCACCTAGCACCTCGTTCCCCGCTGCGGCTGTCTTCGTCTCTTCCCGTCGTTCCGGCCCCCGGCTGATACGCGCTCTGTAGGGATGTCCCGGGGATTCCCCAGCAGAGCGCGCATCAGTGACCTCAGCGTACGCCGCCGGCCTGCACTTCCGGGAAGGACAGGCCGGCAGCGTACACTGAGGTCTGTGGTGCGCGCTCTGCTGGGGAATCCCCGGGACATCCCCAGAGAGCGCGTATCAGCCGGGGGCCGGACCGACACTGCCCCCAGCCCCACAGGGGTACTGACAGCTAAGGACAGTACGCCTATGGGGCGGGAGGCAGTGCGGTGGGGAGCGGGACGGACCGGATCCGGGGCGGTTAGGAGGTCTGACCAGGGGGTCCGGACAGCTGGCCTCCGCGGTCCGGGTTCGGACCGCGGTCCGCCAGTTGAGGACCCCTGGTCTATGGAGACAGTGGAGCACTACCTCATAAAGTGGGCATTCAGAACCCCTATTCTCATGATTGGTAGAGCCCCAGACACTTGTCTGTTTATTGATAGGTATTAAATGTTGTTTATGGGAAAACCCATTTTTCTAAACGGCTTTTCAATGGTACTCCTTTTGGGGGTAACCTATTTTCCCAGTGATAACGGCCATTCTATCTAGGGAAGAGCATGCTTGAGTTGGATCATTCGGCAATTGAATACTGGTGGCTGACTAATTGGATGTGGCCCATGGTTGTATCCACATCTTCCAGCACTCCCTAGGACAGCATCCAACTTTGTCAGCTACCGGCATTGAATGCTTGAGTCTCACTCATCTTTAATCCTATCCTATCTGATTATAAGAAGTCTAACTGCAGGGACCACTGTGATCAGAAGAAAGAGAGCTTTCAATGATTGCACCCATTCTGAAGCTAGTGTGTTAATTCGCATCCAGTCCATTATAGTGGAAAGTGTCCATCTCTCGACCTGTAATGGGGCCAAGCACCCCTAATCTTGGAATCAGTTAGTTTTCCAGCAGTCAGACCCCACTCATCAGACACTTATTTCACATCTGTTCTATATGTCATAAATGTCTATTGTATTTTCTCTGCATTTTGATCTTACACGGATATAGTATACAGGCCATTGAATACAGGTTCTTACAGTTTGCTCAGGGCAGATTCACTTTCAACAGCAGCTTGGTCTGTTTTCAGCATTGCTGTGTGTGATAGGGCTGTGGAGGCTGAAGGCTGAATTGGTGTCCATTTTAGGGTCCGTTCCCACTGAGCAGAAGAGGCTGAATTTATAAGCGGAGTCCGCGTGACGGATTCCACTTGAGATACTGCCTGTCCTATTGCTTCAATGGGATTTCTCGTGGGTCTCTGCTCAGAGAATGAACATGTTCATTCTTGTAGTGGTTTTGAAGACATATGCTTTTGTCTGTGTATTGTTTCATTTTTAGAGTTTGTTTCACACTTCTCATTCATACTTTGTTATTAGTATTGCAGGTGGCGAAGGATGACGTGAAAGCACTACACTGTAAAGTGGTTTGTCTCATTCAGAACGGAAGCTTTAAGGAAGCCCTGACTTTAATTAACAACAATTCTAAGCTGCTGACAAGGTAAGTACTAAAGATTTATTACTGGTATTCATAGTATAACTAAGGGGATGTTCACATTATGTTTTACTTCATAATGGGGACTGTGATGGAAATGTAAAAGTTGTGTAAACTAATATGGCATCTGTGTAAACACATACATTGTAAGCTTTCTCATGAGTAACGTGTCACTTATTTTAGAAAAAAAATTAAAAATGTCCTAGAGACATGTAAAAAGCTGTTATTGATGGAGGTCTGGGTGCTGAGACCCCCATACATGTTATGACCAGTGTGTAGAGAAGCGCTGTTTCTCCCCGCTGCCACGCACTCACTGAAGATAAGCTCCGTAGAGATGACTTGAAGTTACGCTTTAAAGTGATCCTGTCACCCCACTTACGCTATGTGTGGTTTTACACCGCATCCAAGCTCCGATGCTGCACATTCAATATATACCTGTATAACACTTTTCTGTGTCTCCTTTCTGCTCTAAAATGGCTTCATTTTATCAGTGGACAGTGGCACCTAGATGGGGCTTCACAGCGATTGGGCTCCATCTCCCAGGTGGGTAGAGTGCCCAACCGGCATGAAGCCCTGTCTAGGTGCTACTGATAAAATGAAGCAATTTTAGAGCAGAAAGAGGACACAGACAAGTGTTATACAGGCATATATTGAATGTGCAGCATCTAAGCTTTTGGATCGATGAGGGGGCGGGTGCTGAGACCCCGGTGATGGCTTGAATGAAGGGACAGAAGCACTCTGCAGCATGCGCTCTGCCTTTTCATCTCCACTATACAGAGATTAGTTCCTTAGACTACTAATACGGAAGTTCAATAGGCTTCATTATAATTCAGTAGACTGCAGTTATAACGGAGATGAAGGGGCAGTGTGCTCACTGCTGATCGCCTCTGCCCCTTCATTCTAGTGATTGGCAGCAGTCTGCGAACCCAGACCCCCACTGATACGCACTTCTGGTATGTCGCTATGACATGTCAGAAGTTTTTATAAATGATAGTTACATTAACAAGCATGTGATGTATCCATTAAACTGATGGCTGTGACAAATCCTTTATTCACAGAATAATACGTTTGAGGGTATATTCACACGGACGGGCTCGCAGCGAGATTCTCGCTGCGAGCCCGGCAGGTCCTGGCAGTTCCCATACACTACATACTTGCTGCGATCTAAACGACCGCAGCGAGTATGTAATTATACCGCCCTTAACCCCTTCTGCTCCCCCGCTGTAAGCATACTTTACCTGTCCTTGCTGCACGGGTCCGGCGTCCTGCTCTCCCGCCCGGCCAATCAGTGGCTGCGGCTGGGCAACACACTGATTGGCCGGACGGGAGAGTAGGACGCTGGACCCGTGCAGCAAGGACAGGTAAAGTATGCTTACAGCGGTGGAGCAGAAGGGGTTAAGGGCGGTATAATTAAATACTCGCTGCGGTCGTTTAGACCGCAGCAAGTATGTAGTGTATGGGAACTGCCAGGACCTGCCGGGCTCGCAGCGAGAATCTCGCTGCGAGCCCGTCCGTGTGAATATACCCTGACTGTTTAAGGGTGCGTTCACACCTACCGCATCCGCAGCTTATTTTTCCGCGGAAATCCGCAGGTCTGGTAGTGCAGATTTTAACCTGCAAGAAATCCGCGTATGTGTGCGTTTTGCGGTTTTTCTGCAGCAAGTTTATCGCAACTGAAATGTCCGTTTAGAATGAGAGACATTTTAAACAGACATTTCAGTTGCGATAAACTTGCTGCGGAAAAAACGCAAAACGCACACATACGCGGATTTCTCGCAGGTTAAAATCTGCACTACCAGACCTGCGGATTTCCGCGGAAAAATAAGCTGCGGATGCGGTAGGTGTGAACGCACCCTTAAGGGGTATTCTCTATATTACCATAGAGATACTTTGATCTACAAAGCATGTGTATATGCATGTATATATAATCAAGAATATTTGCAAACCTAATTTTTTATTTTGGTTGAACTAATAAAAATTGTTTGCAAAGGCGTTTAGGGTAGCTTCACACGTAGCGAATCACAGCGGATTTCATGCTGTGAGTTTGGATGGGGTTACATACTCGCATTGAAATTTTCATTCCGCTGCAAGTATGTAAATGCCAGCCCCATTAACCAGCCGCTGCCCGGAGCATAATTTACCTGGTCCTTGCTCCAGCTGCATCTGAGACTCCTGGCTCGTGTAGGTCCCAGCCAATCAGTGACTACAGCAGTGATTTGCTACGTGTGAACCTACTCTCTATGTCTATTATAATGTCTCCCCTGTCTTAAAGAGATCACAAGCCCATCTTGAAGTATATGTAATAAGTGCATGATGAGTTCCAGTTAACCCCCCTCCCCCCCCCCCCATTAATGAATACTTGTATATAAAAACAAATCATACAGCTGTTTTAAATAATATATCTTTATATTTTCTCTCTCCTTTCTGTGATAGTGATATCATAGCCTTTGAAAAGGCATATTGCGAATACAGGCTCAATAAAATTGAAAATGCATTGAAAACGATAGAAAGTGCACCTCAGAAAACAGAAAAATTAAGTGAACTTCAGGGACAAGTGGTAAGTCCATTAATCCGTACTTGGAGACTTTTTGCTCAGTAATTTGGTCATTTTTTTGCAGCCTAAAAAGGAATGGATTTAAAACACTGTTGAAATTGCCTTAAAATAAAGGCAGTTATGAGGACCGTCCATTCAATTTCAACAGTGTGTGAACATAGCCTTTCTGTGTTTTCAATCCAATTCTGGTTTTTGGTTACAAAATACTGAACAAAAATACTGTGTGTGAACATAGCCTTAAGTTAAAACCAGTAGTGGGTCAAAATCATGGAAGGGCCCAGGCTCCATTAAATTGCTGTCTAAGGGCCTTCTGCGTCTCTTGATTTTGGCCACTAAAGTGATGCTGCACTTTTGTTAGACAACCAGATCTTCCAAGGTGACCAATTGGTTTGGCAAAACCTATTCTTTTCTTACCTTAAGCTATATAGGTTGGAACGATATGAAGAATGCCTGTCTGTCTATCGTGATCTTATTCGAAACTCGCAAGATGATTACGATGAAGAAAGGCAAACAAACCTGTCTGCTGTGGTGGCTGCTATGAGTCTTTGGTCAAAGACAAAGCCTGTGAGTGACATTTACAGGTTATAATTAAAAAATTATTTTGTAGTTTCACTGATTAATAAATACTGTTCTATCATTATAGTAGTTATTGTTGACTTCATAAATAATTATAAATTAATTCATTAATATTCTTTCCTGTATTGCTTTATAGGAAGACCTTGGTTTGCAGGAGACAACTTATGAACATTGCTACAATGCTGCCTGTAGCTTAATTGGACAGGGAAGGCTGAGTGAAGCAACGAAAAAGCTGCAAGAAGCTGAAAGTAAGTTCACTTTTTTCACTTCTGCAGAATAAAGACACTGACTTACAGTGAGGAAAATAAGTATTTGATACACTGCCGATTTTGCAACGTTCCCACCTGCTAAGAATGGAGAGGACTGTAATTTTTTTTTTCCGTAGGAACACTTCAACTGTGAGATAGAATCTTTAAAAAACAACATTCTAGAACATCATCTAGAAAATTGTATGATTTTTAAATAATTCATTTGCATTTCAGTGCATGAAATAAGAATTTGATTAACTACCAACCAGCAAGAATTCTGGCTCTCACAGACCTGTTTTTCTTAAGGGTGGCGCAGATTTGAAGTTGCAGATTCAAAGCAAATCAGCGCCATCAAATTTGCTGCAGATCCTGTACAGTACATGTCAATGTACCATTATGGTGCGTTTACACAAAGAGGTTTGCACTCGATACCTGTATAAAAAAAATCACCTGTCCACACAATCATTCACACTCAGACAGCTCTTTGGTCTTGACCATGGTGGGGAGGTTGAAGTGTGATTGATTGTGTGGACAGGTGTTTTTATACAGTTATCAAGTTCAAACAGGTGCAATTAATACAAGTAGGACACCAGGGACAAAATCACAGACCTGCACAAGGCTGGGATGGGCTACTGGACAATAAGCAAGCAGCTTGTTGAGAAGGCAACAACTGTGGGTGCAATTATTAGAAAATTGAAGCAACACAAAATTATTACCAGTCTTCTCCAGTGTAGGGCTGCATGCAAGATTTTGCCTTGTTAAGTTAAAATGATTGTAAAAAGTTCAGGAATCAGCCCAAATGTATAGGGGAGAACATGGTCAATGACCTGAAGAGAGCTGGGACCACAGTCTCAGAGATTACCATTAGTTATACACTACTCTTATGGATTAAAATGCTGCTCACGCAAGCAAATCCAGACTCATGTGAAGTTCACCAATGACCATCTACATGATCCAGAGGAGGCATGGGAGAAGTTCATGTGGTCAAATGAGACCAAAATAGAACTTTTTGGTCCAAACTGTGTTTGGAAGAAAGATGAGTGCAATTAATCCCTAGAATGCAGTGTGAACAGTGAAGTATGGGGGTGTAAACATCAGGGTTGTAGAGTCTATAAGCCACAGCTCCCACTCCTCAATTTTATCTGGACTGACTCCAGCTCCTTCATAAATGGCCAGTCAGACACCAGGGGACTTTTTTTGTCCAACTAGTGTAAAGTAGATCTAGCTCAGTGTAATGTCCTACATGATCCTAAGGCAACTTTTGAGGGAATAAGGGAAGATATAAAGCAGATTCTCCTGTGTGTGCAGTGGATGCAGCCAGTCTCCAGCCTCCATGTCCTGAACAACTCAGAACTAGACTAGATGGAGCAGGTGGTCTTTCCTGCTGACAATTTTCTATGCTTCTAACTAAATATTCACCATACACACAGAAACACTGCTAACAATGCCAGATACATGTAATGTAGAGGGGTCAGCCATATGCCCAGATTTATCTGTCAGCGTCCGTTCTCCTGAATCATCGTGGCCCCACAGAAACTACCCACTTAGCCAGTCTCTACTGCAGCTGTGCCCCACCTCACTCACTCATTGGCTGACCGGGTATTTCTGAGTGGGGCCAGGACATCACAGGATTGGGAGCGCGTTGCATGCTGCACTGTGGGGGCATGGGGACAGGTAAATAGAACTTCTTTATTATGATCACATTTGTCAATGAAGTGTAGCATTTTAAAGGATTTTTTTTTCTATTAGCTTTAATGTTTGGCATTGTAATACCATCACATAACTGTGTATTCACTGTTTTTGTTGTTTTTTATTTAAGATCTCTGCAGACAATCAATTTCAGAGGACACTGTGAGTATAATCTCCTGCAGCTTATATGATCCTGTTAGATAATATATCCATCTACAGGATGATCTTAAAGTTTAGTTTAATATTATCCAGCTGAGAAAAAAATTCCCTTTTGTGGTTGTATTTGTAGGATTTGACTGAAGAAGACATAGATGCTGAATTGGCCATAATTCATGGTCAAATGGCTTATGTCATGCAACTTCAAGGCTCTTTAGATGATGCGCTTCAGCTTTACAATCAGATCATCAAACTAAAGTAAGGACAGGAGCAATGAGTGGTTTTTCACTTATACTTAGGTCAAAAGTCTGCTCACGTTTTTTTTTTTTTCTTACAGACCCACTGATGTTGGTTTGTTGGCTGTTGTGGCAAATAACATCATAACGGTTAACAAGGTGTGTGTGTGTATATATATATATATATATATTTTTTTTTTATTCCCTTTTATATAGATACCAAAAGATGTGCTTTAGGTGTAATATGTTTGTATATTGATGTAGATTTTTATTTTCTATTTATTTATTATGGAGGGAGCCATTTTGCTTGAGCTGCTGTTAACAGTCATCAGAGGTTTGCTTTACAGCAGTCACATGAACCTGTAGTCTGAACTCCTTTACTTCTGTGGAAGAGGGTCCTTGATATGATTTGTGACCTATGCAGGGAGGGAGAGGAGGGGACCTGTGTTATCTGTTTAAAATGCTTATCTTCCTTTGGTCTTGCATGGCCTCCTTCACAATGACACAGTTGTGGTGCCTTTTTTTTTTAAACTTTTATTAGTTGTATTTTATCCTTTTATTTAGGACCAAAACGTGTTTGATTCAAAGAAAAAAGTGAAGCTTGCAAATGCTGAAGGAGTAGAACATAAGCTGGCGAGGAGACAACTTCAGGCCATAGAGTTTAACAAGGCTTTGCTTTCTATGTATACAAATCAGGTAGGCAGCTTTATATAACACTGTTCCTCTTTTCCATTATATAAATATATTGCTTACCAGAGACATGACAATGCTTTTTTTTCTCTCTTTAGGCAGAGCAGTGTCGGAAGCTGTCCAGCAGTTTACAGTCACAGAATCCTGAGCATCTTCTCCCTGTTCTCATTCAGGCTGCCCAGCTGTGTCGTGAGAAGCAGCATGCAAAAGCTATAGACCTTCTACAGGTATACATACTTCTGAAGCATGTTAATTAAAACCAGTGCAGGAGCTCTGCAAACATTAGACTACTCTTCCCTTCAGCAGTAGTCATGTGCCAGAAAGCTGCAAATATTGCAGCCACAATACAATTCTTTGATTTTGGAAAACAGTGGAAAGTGTTTCCAAATTCCAGGTGCAGGTTTTTGCATACCGTTTGCAAGATTGTGGTTTTGATCCATGCAGTTTAGTTGTGTGAGATGTATTAATATTTAGCTATCCCTTATTGCATAAGGCATATGCATCGGATGTGGTAAATTGTATGTCCACTGCATGGGCCGGAGGTGGTGGTTATGTATATCATTTGACTGCAGAATGGTTATGGCACGTGGACGTGTATTTTTACAGTGAGGCAACACATTAGCTATTGGAAAAGCAGAACAAGGAAGGTAATATATGATGACAATATCAGGTTTGGGCTAGTCGTCAGATGTCAAACACTTGAAAAGGGTATGCAAGAATGTGAATTACTACTGGTGTCCTTAATGCAAGGCACAGGTGATTTTGTTAGTAGATACCCTCTTTCTTCACAGGTAAGCCGTAACTGGTAGCATATAAAAGAAACTATGGTTAAATATGATTTGTTTTCAGCCTATATATGTCATACCAATCCACTTTGTTTTATGGGTGTATTTATATACAATAATGTAACACATTTATATCAAAACAGTTGGAAAAGTGGCTTTATTTTTATTTTTCCAGAACGTTCCACTTGATCTGAAATGTATTCTGTCCTATTTATCTCACTGAATCCGTAATGAAGGATTTACTCTAAATTATATTGTTTGTATTTTTCATAGGATTTTGCTGATCAGAATCCTGACTATGCATCTCAGATTAAACTAACCATGGCACAGCTAAAACTTGCACAAGGTATATTCTTTTTTCACAATAAAAGAACCAATGTAAAATGTGTGTATGTATGTGTATATATGTATCAATTGAGTTATTGTTCCACAGGTAATGTAACCAAGGCATGCATGATCATGAAAACTATTAAGGAACTGGAGCACAGACCTGGCATGGTGAGTTCTAAGTGTTCTTACTTTTGATTTGCTAGTGCACATTACAGGTTAACAGAAACTATCAGCAGGTTAGAAGCACCTAACCTGCTGATATGTCCCCATTGCACACGGTTTATATGCTATGCATATTTCATGCTGTGAGAAGGCAATGTGCAATAGCGCTCTAAATGATACTATGTCCCTCTTGTTCACTTGCATTGTATCTGCTTTGCACAATAAAACCTATTATTTACAAAAAAAAAAATCACATTTCAGCATTGAAGAGTGTCTGAGAATGATGCTAAGGGGGTGTGCTCCTTTCATTGTTGTTTCTCCTGTCTAAGGCTGTTAAAACTCCTATAAGTTATGTTACTATGAAAAACATACTAGTCTGCTAGTAGCATGCTTGGGGTATAATCAATTATACCCTCAGCATGCTTCATTTTCAGTTTTACTGCTTTACTTAATATGCTCTTTTTATTTTAAAATTTTTATCGTGTGCAATTTTTCTTACTCCAGGTATCAGCATTAGTGACAATGCACAGCCACGATGAAGATATTGACAGTGCTATAGAAGTGTTCAACCAGGCAATCAGTTGGTACCAAGAAAAGCAGGTAAGGGATATGTAAAAAAAAAAAAAAAAAAATCATTCTCTAGATGTCAAATCTATTGTATTATACTGCAAAGCTATAATAGGTACATTTACATGTACTTTGAGTAGAAGCATGTGTGTAACAATATTCTCATTAAAGGGTACATTTCACTATGCGCTGCCATGTGGTCTCCTCATTTTGGCATATTGAGACACTGCTAACATGGCGGGGGGGGAGTTGTTTAGGGGAACGTCTCATGCCTATCAAGTTCCATGCATGAACTTATGCATACATCCACCCCCCCCCCCCCCCCCCCCACACACACACACACACACACACACACGAAATGCCAAATTCTGGAGACCACATGGCTGCACATAGTGACAGGGGTACCCTTTAATTCTAATCTGCATTTACATGTCAGCAACCTATTTTAAGGCTTTTTTTATGCTTCCTGGTCCAGTATCAAGAAAGGGTTGAAACCAAACACCAGGATCTCAGCTGGAAAAAAATAAGTGATTAAAAAGTCATGTTCGTGCCAAAATGGTACTGATAGAAACTACAGCTTACACCTCCGTAGGCAGAAAAATAAGGAAAGCAAAAATAAAAAATTATAACATGAGTCAGGACATGATGATGCACAGATTCTTAGTTTATTTCTTATAGTGGACCATTAGTCACCCCTAAAAAATGTTACCATTATTAAATAATTTTTGTTGCCCTGATTACACTTTTCTTTTCTTTTTTTTTTTACACACCCTCTCATTCTCAAGATATGTGGGTTTATAGTTTCTATCACAATCCAGCCAATACCAAGAGGGGCATGCTTTCTTATAAAGGGGTTAAAGAATTAGGTAATGGGCGCCATTATGCACAAACCAAGAGAATGAAAAGCACTTGCAAACAAAGGCTTCACATGAAATCCTTTATTCAAAAATATGCTCAGGCAGTGGATGTAAATACAGTTTTTAATTTTTTTATTTTTTTTTAACAGCCAAACTCTCCAGCACACTTAGCCCTAATAAGAGAAGCCTCAAACTTCAAGTTAAAACACGGCAGAAAGAAAGAAGCTATCAATGACCTTGAACAGCTGTGGAAGTAAGTTCATTTAAACTTCAGCTTTCTTACCAGTTGAATGAGCATTATACTAATCCATTCACTTCTTCTATTTCAGGCAAAACCCTAAAGACATTCATACATTGGCACAGCTAATCTCTGCATACTCCCTTGTGGATGCTAATAAAGCAAAAGTGTATCCTTTTTTCAGTGGTTTTCCATTCTTTATAGATGTGAAGTATGTGATAAAGTTTTAGAAATGCATTAGTCATCTTGTATTCTCAATGTTGGCATTCTGGTTGTACATTTTCCTTACATCAGAAATACAGTCTCAGTGAGCATTTGCCTTCTTCTGACTCTATGCACTTAAAAGTAGATGTTGATGCCTTAGAAAATTCCACTGGAGCTACTTTTATACGGAAAAAGGCTGCAAAGGTGGCTGGAGAGCAGGCCAAAGTACAAGGGTAGGTTCTTTGTATACTTTATTGGGTTGTTAAAGGGACACTGTCACTCCCTTTTTGCATTCTGCTTCTTTGCACAGGTATAAAGGATAAATTTTACTTGTTCAAGTAAAAAGTGATCTTTTATCAACTGCAGATTATGCTAAGTGGGCAGACCCACAGTGACACAGTTGGCCCCTCCCCTCCATGATGTCACTGGTGCATAGGCCCTGCCCCTTCGTCGCCCATTGGTATGGGCCGACCTAGAGCGGGTGGGGCCTAGACCTTAAGGCCAGCCTGTGCCTATGGTCGACGAGGGGCGGGGCCTATGTACCGATGACGTCACGGAGGGGTGGGGCCAGAGGTGATGCTGTGGGCGGGACTAAGTGGTGCTGTTGCAGTGAAGCCCCGCCCACTTAGCACAATCTGCAGTTGATAAAAGATCACTTTTTACCAACAAGCACCATGACATATGATGGTGACAAAGTCACTTTAAGGCTCTTTGAGCTATAATCAGGCTGCTTCAGCAGATCATCGCTCTGTCTAATAAAGACAACTATTAGCTGAAGTAACTATTATCGGCTGATTGTTGTTTTTCAATGAGTTGCACCAGCCACCGACCACGCATTGCTACATGTAATAGCGATGCACTGCCACTGGCTGATGAATGTGTAAAAAAAATAAAAATAAAATGATAAACTTTATAAATACCTGTCCACGCTCCCCAGTGTTCTTCTAGCTTCTGCCCGCTCCCTACTGCCGCCACTAGAAACTCTGAGGTGATGGGACGCTCAGCCAATCACTGGTCGCAACGCTGTCCTGTCTCGGTCAATGATTGGCTGAGTAGCCTGTCAATGCATAGACAGGTGTAGAAGTTTCCGGGTGGCTCCTGACATTGGGGAAAAGCTAGAAGGCCAGTCGGAAGCATGGAGAGGTAAGTAAAAAAAATAGCAAGGGCTGCACTGACATCGCTAACTATACCTGTAAAATATTAATAAAGTTAAAAAAAAGGATTAAAAAATTTATGATTTAGCAATAAAAACATTTTATACTGTCTTGCTGAGCAGCAATCTGGCTGTATTTTGATACTGGCCCAGAATTATGTGACAAAAATGTCAATGTGTTGCCTTTCATGATTATTTTTTTATTTTTTTTTTTTTTTTTCTCCTATGTCAAAAACAGGCAAGTGGAGATTAAGAAGAAGAAGAAGAAAAAGAAAGGTACACTAATTAAATGAAATTCCGTTGTTTTGTTTGCCAGTATTTGGAGTTGTCCATGAATACCCCTTATCCGTAGGGTACAATTTAAGTGTTTGGGACCACTACCAGTCAGGAGAACAGGGCTTTGTGTCTCCTGTTTGAATGGCGTGATACTGTGGAAGTGACACGTTGTTCTGCTAATTTTATGTTCTCATCCCCCGTACATTTAGGACACACAATAATGGCTCTGTTGGTATTTCAATTTGAAACACTAAGGAGATAAATCCCACCAGGGATACACCCAAAAAATGCTGGACAAGGTATGAAAATATATTTCACTTTGTTAAATTCACAAATCAAGATATATTAAAAACCACAGGATAAGGAGGTAAAGCAGTATACAGACCCGAGTGGGTGGAAGTAAATCGTGGCCACACATTAGATCCTATGCCAAACATATAGATATACAATTTACAAAATATAATACTGGGCACCGGGTATTGAATACATACACCAAAATTGCTGGATGTTATCTGTAAACGGAGGAGACACAGAACACATTGACTATCTGAGGATTACCATAGAGTATGTGTACTGTATCTATTCTGTTTACAAATAACATGCAGTGCCCAGTATTATATTTTGTAAATTGTATATCTTTATGTTTGACATAAGATTTTATGTGTAGTTATAATTTACTTCCTTCCAGGGGGGTCTGTATAAAGCTGTACCTCCTCTGTGGTTTTTAATATAACTTTATTTGTGAATTAAATAAAGAGAAATGTATTTTACTATCTTGTCCAGCTTTTTTGGGAGCTTTCCTGGTAGGATTTATTGCATAATGTGTAATGCGTGTGGACTTAACATTCTAGGGATATATATAATATATATATATGTGTGTGTGTGTGTGTACTGAGGAGTGATAAGACATCTGACAAAAAAAAGTTCTGAACTTGTTACATATCCAAAACATGTATAACATTTTGCTGAGGACATGTTATAACCTATATATTGACTATGCTATGTCTCCACTGTTTCATTCGGCATTTCCCTTTCTTTCCATAAAATAGGCAAGTTACCGAAGAATTATGACCCTAAGGTTACGCCAGACCCAGAACGTTGGTTACCTATGCGAGAGAGGTCATACTATCGTGGGAAGAAGAAGGGGAAGAAGAAGGAACAGATTGGAAAGGGAACTCAGGGAGCCACAGCAGCTGCTACTGCTGAATTGTAAGTGAAATTATCCTCAAGCTGACTGTACACGTAAGGTAATGGTTGGCTGAAATAGCTGATTTTGGGAAACCATCATCTGTAAAGTACTTGCGCTTAATCATTTACAATAGCCAACTGATGAAAAATTATATGCCATATCTCATTTTCTTAATATCTGGTCAGCAAAGAGAACAAGTGTATGGCCGAATTTGACCATTTTGCCTTTTTACATAATTTCACTCAAATTTTTTTTTCTTAAAGTGACATTGTCACCTCCTATTTGCATTCTGACATCTCTACACAGGTGTAAAGGGCAAATTTAGCGGTTTTCATACCTTATTTTATATCATACGTCATGGTGCTTGTTCAAGTAAAAAGTCATCTTTTATCAACTGCAGATTGTGTTAAGTGGGCGGGGCCTCGCGGCATTGGCGCCACTTATCCCCACCCACAACCTCACAGTTGGCCCCGCCCCCTCGCCGGCCATTGGAACAGGCTGGCCAAATGGTCTAGACCCCACCCCCTTTACGTCGGCCAACCAAGGGGCGTCAAGGGGGTGGGGGGGGTGTCAACGGTGCAGTTGTGGGCGGGGCTAAGTGGAGCTTATGCCGCGAAGCCACGCCCACTTAATACAATCTGCAGTTGATAAAAGGACACTTTTTACTTGAACAAGCACCATGACGTATGATATGAAATAAGGTATGAATTTACCCTTTACACCTTTGTAGAGATGTCAGAATGCACAAAGGGGTGACAGTGTCACTTTAAGTTATAGTAATCTGCCAGTTTAGTCTGTTAGGATCGTTCATACATAATGTGTATACCCAGCTTATTTCCTATACATATGGTGGCCAAATAATTGAAGGAGTATTCCGCTCAATTTAAACTTATGTTTTTGCCCTGGTGGGCAATATAACAAACAGGCTATTGTTACCTTTCTGTGCTCCCCTGATGTCCTATGTCATCTTTGGGTCCCGTCTAAACATAGAGGGTGAGGACCGGCCGCTATCAGCATCCAGGTCCTCACTGTTAATGATGGGTCACAGCGATCCCACACCCAAACGTCATTAACCCCTTAAATGCTGCAATCGCGATGTGATTGAGTAGCATTTAAGTGTGAGTGACAGGAGCTGCTCCCGATATTCTCTGATCAGAACCCCCGCAATATGACTACGGGGAGGTCCCAAACAATTTTCACAATCGCCGGAGGTATACTGCTTATCTCTGTGCAGTTAGATTCCAGATCTTCTCATAGTGTCTCATTGACCAGTGTTAGCAATCTAATGACTGCTGGCAATAGACTTAAAAAGTGTTAAAAAAAAGTTTGAATATGCGAAAGGCCCACCCCCATTATCCAAATAAAACACATAAAATTAATAAAATAGATGTATTATCTTGGCATGCACAATTGTCCAATCTATTAACCCCTTCCTTCCGCGGGATGTGCTGGCATGTCCTGCGCGGGGGGGGGGGGGGGGGGCAGAGGTTCAGAGAGGGGCCGCGCCGCCGCGATCCCGGCTGCTTACTGCCGCACGGGACGGCGGCTATTAGCGGGTGCCGCCGATCGTCCGCGCCCGCTAATTGGGCCAGTTAGATGCAGCTGTCAAACACGACCGCTGCCTATAACATTCCTGTGTGCCCCTCTCCCTGGTGTCTAGTGGCCGGATCTGGGGGGAGATCCGGTGTACTGAGCCAGCCGGGGTTTCCGCATTGGAATGACGCTGATCCTGGCTCGGCAATCCATTTAGATGGTCTGCAGCAGACCATTATAATAGAGCACCAATCTGATGGATCGGTGCTCTATTATATACACAGTATTGATCTCAATGGGAGATCAGTGCTGTGTATATAGAATTTAGTGGGGAAAAAAAAGTGTTTTTAATAATAAAAAAATCCCTTCCCCTAATAAAAATTTAAATCAACACCCTTTTCCCATTTTATAAATAAAAATAAACAAACATATTTGACATCGCCGCGTGCGTAATCGCCCGAAATATTAAATTAATCACATTCCTAATCACGCACGGTAAACGGTGTAAGTGCAAAATTGCGCATTTTTGGTAGCATCAAATTCAGAAAAATTGTGATAAAAAGCAATCAAAAAGTCGCATGTACGCAAGTAAGGTACGGATAGAAAGTACAAATCATGGCACAAAAAATGACACCTCACACAGCTCCATAGACCAAAGGATAAAAGCGTAATGAGCATGGGAATAGAGCAGTTTTAAAGAACATTTAGGGTTTTTTTTAAAGGTTTTGATTTTTTTATAAGCCATCAAATAATATAAAAGTTATACAAAAGTTATAACAACTTGAGAAACATGCATAACAAGTCAGTTTTACCATATGGCGCATGGCATAAACACAAAACCACTCCAAATAAAAAATATTGCGTTTATTTTCAATTTCACTGTGCATATAATGTTTTATTTTTTTTTTTTTGGTTTCATAATAAATTTTATGCAAAAATTAAGTCTGCCATTGCAAAGTACAATTGCACAAAAAAATAAGGGCTCATGTGGGTCTGAGGGTGAAAAAGTGCTGTGGCCTTTTAAACCCAAGGCGGAAAAAACAAAAACGAAAATATGCCCAGGAGGGAAGTGGTTAAAATATTACAATAATGTTCCTGTATGGTGAAAGGCGTAAAACAGGATTACTGATGTTTATATTTTATTATTTTGTTACTTTATATATACAAAAAAAAATTATAAGAATGTCCCATCTACACAAGTTTGATACCAGTAAACACGATTATGGCGCAAAAAAATGACATCCTTTATTATTATTATTATTATTATTATCATTATTATTATTATTATCATTATTATTATTTTATTTATAAATTAATTCCAGAGCGCTATACAATAGATAGGGGTAACAGGCAGAAACAATACAAGATCAGAATACATTACATGAAGGCAAAAGATAAAGATGCCATTACGAAGTACAAAACGAAGGAAATAACTAAAATACAAAAATGCTAAAATTAAAATTGCCCTGGTCATTTAGACCATTTTAGGCTGTGTCATTAAGGGCTTAAAGGGGGTTCTAAACTTAAAGGGATACTCCACTTCGGTAAATTAAGCAGCATGTAGCTAGGAAAACAGTCACAAATCTTTGTGCAAATCAGTCAAGTTTGGCAACAATTTTCAGCTTTTGCTGAACTACTCCAGTCACAAAATTGTTAAATTCCCCCAATGAGTGCATTTCGGTTTCATGCTATAAATGTATTTATTTTTCTTTCTTTTTAGTGATGCAAGCAAAACCGCCAGCAGTCCACCAACCTCTCCAAGGCCTGGGGTGGCAGCAACAAATGCTCCGTCAGCAAACAGCAATGTTGTACCACCAAGACATCAAAAACCAGTGGGTGCTGCTGGCACAAAGAAAAAACAGCAACAAAAGAAAAAGAAAGGAGGAAGGAGTGGTTGGTGATCAATCCTGGGAGTGCGAAGTCTACAAGTTTGATCAACCAACTGTAGTCCATGTCTTACCATGTGCTGTTTGATGCACATTTTTTAGGAAATCTAAAAAGGTTGATTTTGGAAGCAGTGTTTTTTTGTTTGTCTTCTTATTTAAATTTGCAGTTGTGATAAACAATTGCAATTCCTGCTCCCTTTTTATTTTCCTAAATACAACCAACATGTTTTTGGTTTTACCTCTACATTATTCCTGAAAACAAGACATTTGTTAGGACCACCTTCCACCTGGAAGTCTTTTTAGTTGTATAAAACTATGGTCTTTAATTTAAATGTGCATTAAACCAATATCAGCGAAGTTTAGCCATCTTTATGTAGAGGTCTCCTCCTGTCAGGTTTTACATTTTCAAGCCACACCCATTTATTATATTTATAGAATGGGTTTTACTTTCTCTGCACTTGCCATACTGAGTTTAGGTTGAAACCAGTGAAGTGGAGAGATGCAAGTGCCTTCCACCACTGTTTCATCTAGCACACTTGCCAATCATTGTACTTTTTAGAGTGCCTACGTTTAGTCTATGTTCACATAGTGTATTTTTTATGACCAGAACAGCTGTTGTTGGCAATTAAAACATTGTCTGTACTTGCCATAAAATAATGCACTGCATTTAACGCTATGCAAACAGCAGCCATTGTTCACACACTGTATTAAAAAACAGCCGTTCACTATGGCCGCACAAATAATTGACTTGTCAGCAGCCGCTAGTACACTAACAACGGCCATTGTTCCCGCTCTGTGCACACAGTGTATGAACGTTCCGACGGCCATACATTGCATACTCAAATGTGCGCACAGTCGAAATAGAAGTAAAGGTCCTGTCCATATCGGCTGCAGGAACATATAAAACAGCGGCCATTGTTTGCCGTGTCAAACAATGGCCGCTGTTTTAACACTGTGTGAACATAGCCTTACAGTGATTTAAAGTCTTTAGGTGTTGGGTACATATGCACTTTTCTAATCACTTTATGGTAAATTTGAATATATAAAAGGGGTATTTCCATCTTATATTTGTAGTGCACCTCAAGTTAAATATTTTGCTAATTTTTGCAAACATCAATTTAGCAAACTTGCCACCTTCTCCTGGTTGCATAGAACAATTTTGCACAAACATCAATAGGTGAGTTCTGTGAATTTGAGCTTGCGAATGCTTGAATTGACATCTGCCAAATCTTTTGATTTTGTGCAGTTAATACGTTAATGTAATCACCCCTTTCATGCAAATATATTTTGACAGTTCATCAAATACAATAATGTGCAAGAAAGAACACATTATTCATCATGTGAATTCCAGATGGTAAATTGGTGTATCCACGAAAAAAAAATCCCCCTCCCCCATATCTCTATACATCTATATCATATCTAAATTTACATCAGTGTGACCACTGCTTTTAGAGCAGAGCGGTGGTTGGTAACCTAGACAACAAGCAACAATGTTTGCTAAAATGTATTTGTGTATGTATGTATATGTAATATACATACTGTACAAACATATGTGGAGACTTCCCGGCCATTCCTGCTCCACTGGGAAGAAAGGATATGCATAATAGCTCTCACACCTCTTAGGCAAAGAGCTAAATAATTACTGTATTTTCTGGTGTAAAAGATGACCCTCCCAACTTTCCCAGTTAAAATACAGAGTTTGGGATATGTTTGCTATATAAGACTACGCCTACCCCTAAAAAAACATCAGAGAGCAGCACAATCTGAGAGGCAGGGAAGGAGGTACAGTAATACCAGTAGGATTCAAGGGCGGGTCAGACAGTTGATAGAGGTGTGTTTTTCTGGGCACAGCGCCACTGTACTGTTTTTTTTTTTGTTTTTTTTATCCCCCTCAATACTCCGGGCGCCGCATACGGCGGGGATGCGGCTGTTTTTGAGTCCCCCCCCCCCCCCCCCCCCCCCCCCCCCCCCCCACCTTATGTGGCGACTGCAGACTCTCCAGTCCGGTTCCGAAGTTTTTCAGCACCCACCCTAAAAGACGACCCCTGACTTGTTAGAAGATTTTCCTGGGTAAAAAAAAGTAGTCTTATATGCAGGAAAATATAGTAGGACTGGTGGAAACACATGCTTAGTCACTCCACAGCCACTTGTCTGCACTTTGATCCTCTGATCACAGTACCTATGAGCTACTGTGCAGAAGAAAAAAGGGCTATGTTTTAGCTGCCATGGGGAGGTAGTACTGATTCTGGTCCAGTCCAACCCCAAGCATTACAAATTAGCAACTGCAGCTCCAAGCGAGAAACATGAAATCCAAAAACAGTGCAAAGGATTTCTGGGATAACGCTGGAGTCACACATGGTAGTTTTTTGAAAACTGCCACTGCAGTACAGTATCAGGATGAAGACCAGCTTAAAATTCTTAGCTTGGCTTGTAAAACATTCTCAGACCATGTCATCCAAGGTTTCACTGTACTTGTTTATTTTGCCCCTTTATTTCCCACCATCAGGGCCCCTTTAGCAGGCTCTCATGCACAAGACAGTCTTCAAATCCCACTGCTTTAGTCAGGTGCAATTTTTTTCTATTCTGTAAATGGTTAGCTTTAGGCTATGTTTATGCAGCTGCGATTTCCCCCTCCTGCTATAGATCCTCTGTCCTTGGTATGGTGATATCACAGTGACAGTAGTAATGGAGGAAACACTGTAAGAACTGATGCAGATTCAGGGGGATGATAGCATAAGCAGTTTTGCTTCCAACCAATTCTTCTCAGAGCTGCCACTTTATTCAAAAGTGTCTTATACCTTTCAAAATCTAGTAAAGCATCTAAACAGAGTCCAGTGTTTCCTGGGTCATCTGAGCGCTCACAGAGAAGGCAGTCATGTGATTGATGGACACATTAATCCAAAAATCTCTGTACTGGCCGGCACTTCGTGTGTTTGGTCTCTTTTTTCCAACCAGCACGAGACTAAAAAGAAGATTTTGAAAGTTATAACGACAGTGACACTAAATATTTTTAGAAATACATTCAATTAGCAAACTTGCCTCCTTCTCCTGATATGCTTCTCTTTCCCCTCCCATTGTTGACTGCTCGTTGTCTAGGTTACCGACCACCACTCTGCTCTAAAACTATATAGTGGGGTCAGCCATAGGCCCAGATTTATCAGCTGTCTGTCAGCGTCCGCACTCTTGAATCATCACGGCCCTACAGTAACTACCCCCTCAGCCAGTCAGTGACTGCAGCTGTGCCCAGACTCACTTATGGATTCGCTGAGCGGGCATTTGAGTGGGGCTGTGACATCACAGGATTGGGACCCACCCGGGGACCATAGGCCATGACACTGCAATGTGGGGGCATGGGGAGGGGTAAATAGGACTTCTTTATTATGATCTCACCCCCCCCCCACCCCCCTTGGATTTTTCACTGTTGCCTAGAATACCTCTTTATTTCTGCCTCTCTCTCTCTAACACACACACAGCCTGCTGCAGCCATAGCAAACTAAAGAAGAACACACAATCTTCTCTCAGAGAGAAAAAAACCCACAATGACTGCAGTAGTTTACTGCTACGCTACTTATGTCTTCTCCTACTTCTCTATATTACACAGGATATCTCCATATTAAACTGCTGCTCATATACAGTCATCCAGCATCCAGGAAAAGAACAGCACAGATCTCCCCCCCACACACACACAATGGACTTTTCCAGCTCAGAAACAAACTGCCAGATAGTGACTGCCAACATCTCTCCGACCACCCTTATCTAATAGGACCAGTGTTTTATTACCGATATAGGGAGGAAAGGTCCTTAGATTGATAAAACATAAAATATATACATTTTGTGTTATGTTATAAATTTTCTATGAAACTTAATTTTAACATTTTGAAGTAGCAGGGGAAAAAATTGCTAACAGGCTCACCTGGTTCTAGGTGCAAACAATCATTGATGACATCATCGATACTATGACAATTGATGACATAATTAATGACACAACTGATTCTATGACCTCATCGATTGCATTATTGATCCGAGGACATCATCGATTCAATGACATTATTGATTCAATGACATCAATCTGATGACATCATCTATCCGATGACACAATTGCGGACATCATTGATCTAATGACATCAGCAATGACATTGATCCGATGACCTTATCCTATGACATCATCAATGACATCATCGATCCGATGACACCATTGCTGACATCAACGATCCGATGACATGATCGATTACATCATCTATGACATCATTAATCTGATTACATAATTAATGACATGATCACTCTGATTAGATCATTGATGCATTATAGATCTGATGACATCATCAACGACATGCTCAATCCGATGAAATTATCAATGACATCATTGCTAAAATCACTGATCCAAAGACACCGTTGCTGACATCATCAATCGCTAGGACAGCATCCCTCATATCATCGCTGACATCATTGATGACATTAATGATTCAATAAAAAAATTGATCCAATGACACATCTCACTAACATAATCGATACAATAACATCATTGATCCAATGACATCATCGATCTGAATATATAATCAATGACGTCATCAATCTGATTACAAAATTGATGACATAATCAATCTGATAACATAATTGATAACATTATCAATTTGATTAAATGATCGATCCTATGACGTAATTAATGACTTCATCAATCCGAAGACATCATCGATTAACTCATTGATGACATCACTGATCCAATGAGTCCGATTACATCATTGATCCTATGACATCATCGATGACATCATCAATTATATCAATCCTATCACATCATCAATGACATCATCAATCCTATTACATCAATCCAATGACATCATCGCTAACATCATCGATCCGATACCATTGATCTGATGACAACACTTACATAATTGATGAAATCATCAATCTAATTGCATATTTTATCCGATGACATAATCAAAACTATGATATAATCAATGACATCAGCAATGAGATCGTCGATCAAATGACCTCATCTTATGACCATCGATCCGAAGACACCATCGATGACATAATCAATCCAATGACATCATCAACCTGTTCACATAATCGATGACATCACTAACCCAATTATATAATCAACGACATCATCAATTACATCACACCGATGAAATCATTGATCCGATCACATCAATTACATCATTGATGACATCATCGCTGACATCACTGATCCGATTACATCATTGATGACACTATTGATCCGATAACATCATAAATTACATTATTGATCCAATCACACATCTGATGACATCATCAATGTTGTAATCCATTGTTATTGGATTGATGATGTCATCATATCAATGATGTCATTGATGAAGTTATTAATTATGTCATTAGAACGATGGTGTCCTTGATGATGTCATCGATGATGTTATCAGATTGAAGTCATCAATTATGTTATCAGATTGATGATGTCATCTATGAAGTCATCTGATCTATGATGTCATTGATGATGTAATTAGATCGATGATGTAATCGGATGACATGTTAATTTTTTTGAGCAGAGAGCGGCAACACGCAAGGCACACTGAAGCAGGCGGTATTCCGCCTTTTTTACTCAGTGTGAACGCTCCCATAGACCCCTGACCCAGCAGAACATAGTATAACAGTGCACCCACAGAACCCCTGACCCTGCAGAACATCGCATAACGGTGCACCCACACACCCCTGACCCTGCAGAACATCGCATAACGGTGCACCCACATACCCCTGACCCTGCAGAACATCACATAACTGTGCACCCACACACCCCTGATCCTGCAGAACATCACATAACTGTGCACCCACAGACCCTGCAGAACATCACATACCTGTGCACCCACACACCCCTGACCCTGCAGAACATCGCATAACAGTGCACCCACCACACCACTGATCCTGCAGAACATCACATAACTGTGCACCCACACACCCCTGACCCTGCAGAACATCCCATAACAGTGCACCCAAACACCCCTGACCCTGAAGAACATCTCATAACAGTGCACCCACACACCCCAGCAGAACATCACATAACTGCACCCACACACTCCTCATCCTGCAGAACATCGCATAACAGTGCACCCCCACACCCCTGACCCTGCAGAACATCACATAACAGTGCACCCACACACCCCTGATCCTGCAGAACATCACATAACAGTGCACCCACACACCCCTGACCCTGCAGAACATTGCATAAAAGTGCACCCCCACACCCCTGATCCTGCAGAACATTACATAACTGCACCCCCACACCCCTGATCCTGCAGAACATCACATAACTGCACCCACACACCCCTGACCCTGCAGAACATCACACAACTGCACCCCCACACACACTGACCCTGCAGAAAATCACATGACTGCACCCACACCCCTGACCCTGCAGAACCTCACATTACAGTGCACCCACACACCCCTGATCCTGCAGAACATCACATAACAGTGCACCCACACACCCCTGATCCTGCAGAACATCACATAACAGTGCACCCACACACCCCTGACCCTGCAGAACATCACATAACTGCACCCAGCCACACTAACCCTGCAGAACATCACATAACTGCACCCAGCCACACTGACCCTGCAGAACATCGCATAACTGCAGCCACACACCCCTGACCCTGCAGAACATAGCATAACAGTGCACCCCCACACCCCTGATCCTGCAGAACATCACATAACAGTGCACCCACACACCCCTGACCCCGCAGAACATTGCATAAAAGTGCACCCCCATACCCCTGATCCTGCAGAACATTACATAACAGTGCACCCCCCCATCCCTGATCCTGAAGAACATCACATAACTGCACCCAGCCACACTGACCCTGCAGAACATCACATAACTGAACCCAGCCACACTGACCCTGCAGAACATCGCATAACTGCACCCACACACCCCTGACCCTGCAGAACATAGCATAACAGTGCACCCCCACACCCCTGATCCTGCAGAACATCACATAACAGTGCACCCACACACCCCTGTCCCTGCAGAACATTGCATAACAGTGCACCCCCACACCCCTGATCCTGCAGAACATCACATAACTGCACCCACACACCCCTGAACCTGCAGAACATCTCATAACAGTGCACCTACACACACACACTGACCCTGCAGAACATCTCACAACAGTGCATCCACACACCCCTGCAGATGATCACATAACTGCACCCACACACCCCTGATCCTGCAGAACATTACATAACAGTGCACCCCCACACCCCTGATCCTGCACATCACATAACTGCACCCAGCCACACTGACCCTGCAGAACATCGCATAACTGCACCCACACACCCCTGACCCTGCAAAACATCACATAACAGTGCACCCACAGACCCCTGCAGAACATCACATAACTGCACCCACACACCCCTGATCCTGCAGAACATTACATAACAGTGCATCCCCACACCCCTGATCCTGCAGAATATCACATAACTGCACCCAGCCACACTGACCCTGCAGAACATTGCATGACTGCACCCACACACCCCTGACCCTGCAGAACATCTCATAACAGTGCACCCACACACCCCTGCAGAACATCACATAACTGCACCCACACACCCCTGACCCTGCATAACGTCTCATAACAGTGCACCTACACACACACTGACCCTGCAGAAAATCACATAACTGCACCCACACCCCTGACCCTGCAGAACATCGCATAACAGTGCACCCCCACACCCCTGATCCTGCAGAACATCACATAACAGTGCACCCACACACCCCTGATCCTGCAGAGCATCACATAACAGTGCACCCACACACCCCTGATCCTGCAGAACATCACATAACAGTGCACCCACACACCCCTGTCCCTGCAGAACATTGCATAACAGTGCACCCCCACACCCCTGATCCTGCAGAACATCACATAACTGCACCCACACACCCCTGAACCTGCAGAACATCTCATAACAGTGCACCTACACACACACTGACCCTGCAGAACATCTCACAACAGTGCACCCACACACCCCTGCAGATGATCACATAACTGCACCCACACACCCCTGATCCTGCAGAACATTACATAACAGTGCACCCCCACACCCCTGATCCTGCACATCACATAACTGCACCCAGCCACACTGACCCTGCAGAACATCGCATAACTGCACCCACACACCCCTGACCCTGCAAAACATCACATAACAGTGCACCCACAGACCCCTGCAGAACATCACATAACTGCACCCACACACCCCTGATCCTGCAGAACATTACATAACAGTGCATCCCCACACCCCTGATCCTGCAGAATATCACATAACTGCACCCAGCCACACTGACCCTGCAGAACATTGCATGACTGCACCCACACACCCCTGACCCTGCAGAACATCTCATAACAGTGCACCCACACACCCCTGCAGAACATCACATAACTGCACCCACACACCCCTGACCCTGCATAACGTCTCATAACAGTGCACCTACACACACACTGACCCTGCAGAAAATCACATAACTGCACCCACACCCCTGACCCTGCAGAACATCGCATAACAGTGCACCCCCACACCCCTGATCCTGCAGAACATCACATAACAGTGCACCCACACACCCCTGATCCTGCAGAACATCACATAACAGTGCACCCACACACCCCTGATCCTGCAGAACATCACATAACAGTGCACCCCCACACCCCTGATCCTGCAGAACATCACATAACTGCACCCAGCCACACTGACCCTGCAGAACATCACTTAACTGCACCCAGCCACACTGACCCTGCAGAAGATCGCATAACTGCACCCACACACCCCTGACCCTGCAGAACATAGCATAACAGTGCACCCCCACACCCCTGATCCTGCAGAACATCACATAACTGCACCCAGCCACACTGATCCTGCAGAACATCACATAACTGCACCGAGCCACACTGACCCTGCAGAACATCACATAACTGCACCCACACACCCCTGATCCTGCAGAACATCACATAACTGCACCCAGCCACACTGACCCTGCAGAACATCGCATAACTGCACCCAGCCACACTGACCCTGCAGAACATCACATAACTGCACCCAGCCACACTGACCCTGCAGAACATCTCATAACAGTGCACCCACACACCCCTGCAGAACATCACATAACTGCACCCAGCCACACTGACCCTGCAGAACATCACATAACAGTGCACACCCACACCCCTGATCCTGCAGAACATCACATAACTGCACCTAGCTACACTGACCCTGCAGAACATCACATAACTGCACCCAGCCACACTGACCCTGCAGAGCATCTCATAACAGTGCACCCACACACCCCTGATCCTGCAGAACATCACATAACTGCACCCACACACCCCTGACCCTGCAGAACATCACATAACTGCACCCAGCCACACTGACCCTGCAGAACAGTGCCCTCAATGTGGCTAACCTCCTGCTGATTGTATACACTGCACTCACTATACTGATGTCTCATACAAAGCCTGGGAAATCAGCTGCCTCATAAAAAGCCTTGCAGACAGAAGATAGCTCCTCCCACACATTAGATTGGTCACATGGTCATGACGTCTTCAAAGGTCCTTTACACCTACTTCTGGCAACTACATTCCAGCTTCTACCGAGGGGAGTATGTCGGTCCTCCGTAGTATGGGCTTGCCGGCGGCTCTTCTGGCTGCTACCGGAGGGGTGGCCCTAGCAACCTGGAGGTACGTTTCTGCCCGGAGGTCCAAGGCTGCAGCGCAGGAGGTCCAGGGGGAAGTCAGTGTGGAAGAGGAAAAAGAAGCAGGTGAGGATCATGGGGGAGCAAGGCAAGTGTGCAGAGGGGAGACTGAAGACCTAACGCCAGTACCAACTGCCGGGAGCACCAAGAGAAGTGACACCATAGCGCCCCCAGGTGGCTCACCTGTCTGTCAACAGGAGGGTGGGAGTCATATCAACTCTGAAGTACAGGAGAGGAAGAGTGCAGCAGGTGCAGACACATCTGTCATGGTGACGGAGAAGAGCATGGCAATTACATCTATTACCCCAGAGGAGAGGAGTGCAGCAGCTCCAGTCACATCTATTACCCCAGAGGAGAGGACTGCAGCAGCTCCAGTCACATCTATCACCCCAGAGAAGAAGAGTGCAGCAGCTCCAGTCACATCTATTACCCCAGAGGAGAGGACTGCAGCAGCTCCAGTCACATCTATCACCCCAGAGAAGAAGAGTGCAGCAGCTCCAGTCACATCTATTACCCCAGAGGAGAGGACTGCAGCAGCTCCAGTCACATCTATTACCTTAAAGAGTGCAGCAGCTCCAGTCACATCTATTACCCCAGAGAAGAAGAGTGCAGCAGCTCCAGTCACATCTATTACCCCAAAGAGTGCAGCAGCTCCAGTCACATCTATTACCCCAGAGAAGAAGAGTGCAGCAGCTCCAGTCACATCTATTACCCCAGAGAAGAAGAGTGCAGCAGCTCCAGACACATCTATTACCCCAGAGGAGAAGAGTGCAGCAGCTCCAGTCACATCTATCACCCCAAAGAGTGCAGCAGCTCCAGACACATCTATTACCCCAGAGGAGAGGACTGCAGCAGCTCCAGTCACATCTGTTACCCCAGAGGAGAAGAGTGCAGCAGCTCCAGTCACATCTGTTACCCCAGAGGAGAAGAGTGCAGCAGCTCCAGTCACCTCTATTGCCTCAGAGAAGAAGAGTGCAAACCCAAAGTCTGCTTTTTCTCAGGAAGATGCCTCAGTATCATACAAGAAATCTCACAATGTGGAAAGCTCACCATTATTAGAGCAATATGAGACCTCATCAGTACAGACCAAAGAGGAGACTCCTCAGCCTCCCAGATCTCTGGTAGATCCACCTATGGAAAAAGGGTTGAGTGACACTGTTTCAGCTGCTGACGCACAGCATAAGGTGAGAAGCCTTTAAGAGACACTTCTGGTAGTTCCTATGTGACTAGACGTGAAAGCTGATGATCTGAAAGAATATTGGAACATCAGGAAAGAGATCCCAAGAGGTCTTTAAAGTGTAGTTTCATTGATGTTTTGGTGATAACTAGAGAGGAGTGCAATTCAGCATTTGATTACCATTGGCTGAAGAAGATGGATGCGGCCCTAGGGAGTCTGGGAAAACATGGATAAGGCCATAGGCTGTATCAATGTTTTCTAGAACTCCCTAGGGCTGCAACTAGGGATCCTGCCTCTTCAGCCACCGGTATTCAAATGCAGGGTGATCCAACTTGAGCATGCTTGAGTCACGCTAGTTTCTAGTGATTACCTTTTTGGTTCAAGGAATGAGGCACTTTATGATCTCACTTTCTGGCTAGGTTCACTTCACATGTAGTATTTTAGTCCGTATTTTTAGCCAAAACAAGTAGTGGACCCGACAAAGCGAGAGAATGAAATGGAAAGATCTGCACCTCTTTTCTGTGTTTTTAGACCCATTCCTGGCTTTGGGTAAAAATACTGACTAAAACACTACATGTGAACCCTAACTAAAAGAGTACTTGCTATTTGTTGCCTGGGTTATCCAGCGCTACAAAAACATGGCCACTTTTCCCCCTCTCGTGTCTCTACTTTGGGTGGGGTTTTAAAAAACTCAGTTTCATTGAAGTAAATGGAGCTTAATTGCAAACCGCACCTGAACTGGAGACAACAGTAGGGGGAAAAGTGACCATGTTTTTGTAGCGCTGGATAATCCCTTTAAAGTGACTGTACCACTAGGCAATTGGCTGAGCATAACTGTGCCGTCCGTGTCATCAGCCGCTGAGCCGCGATTGGCCGAGCACAGTTATGCTCAGCAGCTGATGACGCGGCCGGCACTCGGGAAGATCGAAGATGACGTTTGGCACAAGATGGCGGACGCGTGTCGGCACAGATCAGGTATGTATAAAGCACTACACTTCCGGGTACACGGGTGGGGGTGGTGGGACACGGGGAAGGGGGCCATTCACAGACATAACATACATTACAAAGTTGTATAACTTTGTAATGTGTGTTATTCTGTGAATAATTTTTTACCGCCGCACTACCCTTTTAAGGCCTTTTTACTGTCCATTTACACAGATTATCTGCCAAAGATTTGAGGCCAAAGCCAGAAATGGACTATAAACAGGGAACAGGTCATAAAAGAGCCTGAGATTTCTCCTCTTTTCAAATCCATTCCTGGCTTTGGCTTCAAATCTTTGGCAGATAATCTGTCAGATAATCTTTCTGTGTAAATGGACCCTTAAACAGGGCAATTATTGCCAAGGGTCTTTCCACACTTACAGACTCGCAGCATAAATCTCGCTTGCGAGTCTGGCAGGTCCTGGCAGTTTCCTGTCACAACATACTCGCAGCTGTCTGAAAGATCACTGTGAGTATGTAATTCTGCCTTAAAGGGGTTCTCCAGCGGGGGGGGGGGGGGCTCTTTTTGGATCTGGCCAGGGAGGAGATGGCTGAGGGAAAAGACGTCCACTCACCTCCCCGAATCCAGCGGCGGATCCTGTATATCGGCGCTCCGGTTCCCGGCCGAAGCGCCCGGGAACCAGTGACCAGAGCGTCGCAATACGGGACCCACCGCTGGATCCGGGGAGGTGAGTGGACGTCTTTTCCCTCAGCCATCTCCTCCCTGGCCAGATCCAAAAATAGCACATCCCCCCTGCTGGAGTACCCCTTTAACCCCTTCGGCTCCTGCTCCGCAGCGTGTATAAATTACCTCTCCTTGCTGCACGGGGTCCAGGCGTACTGCCAAACTCGCAGCGAGATTTATGCTGCGAGTCTGTATGTGTTGACAGACCCTAAAGAGCAATCCTAGGAACACTTATATACTCGATTATCGGCAGGTGTAAACAGGCAAATGCCCACTCATTGGGTAATTTAATCTTTTGTGTGCCCGTATAAAACCTTGTTATCCACAAGACATCTCACTGTGGCCGTTAACAGTCTATTTAATGGTCACAAAAATGATACATTGTTCATTTCTCATGGCCCTGACACACGATTAATTGTGCCTTGCATTGCAAGGAAACACCGATCTTGCTAATCAGCGCTTGTTTGGGGGGCGTTCACTGATAAATATCGGCCCGTGTAAAAGGGTCTTTAGACCGAGCGTTGACAATGAAAACTGCAAGATTTCAGAATTATTTTATAATGTCGACAGTAAAATGGAAAATTAGAAATAAAATGACCTAAAATTCTTAAATATATATATTTACCATAGACTTGATTTAAACAACTGTTAATTTTCTGCTGACTAGTGTTCAGCGAACTTGCCAAACTGATCATGTTCGGCAACTTTCTTTGTACCCGAATGCTCCAGCTGCTGGGAGTCAACCTGTTGTGGTTCAGAGAACGTTGCTGACCCTGAACAGTTCGTCAAGTTCCCTTCTTACTACTGCTGACATGTTCCTTTTAACTTATGTTAATGGGAACTTCCAAAAAGTGTCCGTATTCGGCTACGTGACAGAACCCAAACACTCGGCATTCGATATCTGGAGTGCTGCCCTGGGGTTCGCTGCATACAATGTTTTCCAAGACCAACTTCTCCAGATGCCGGGAGCCGAATGCTGAGGAAAGTGCCCGTGATTCCGGCGCTCCCATAGACTTCTATGGGGGCGTTCGGGTCAGAATTCCGGATAAAAATAGGACGTCATATTTTTTCCGGAACGGACACCCGGAAGGGTGTTCGGGACTTAAGGCCCTATTCCATGGAACGATTATCGGCCGCTACGGACGATAATCGTCCTGTGGAATAGAGTGCAACGATCAGCCGACATCGTTCATGTCGGCTGATCGTTGCAGTCGTTTGTTTTTCAACATGTTGAAAAACAAGCGACTGATATAGCAGCAATCTGCTGCCGGTGCTCCGTTGAATAGGAGCATCGGCAGCAGACGCTGCTGTATCCTATGGGCTGCCCGGACGATCAGCAATCACCCGGGCAGCTCCCCGCTGCCCCCTCCCGCACTCTCCCGCTCGCTGCAGTCGCGTTGAAGAGCGGTGGCAACGAGGAGCAAACGAGCGCTGAGAGCGCTCGTTTGCTCCTCTTAACGACCCGTGTAATAGGCCCTTAATTAAAGTGTATGGGTCCGGAATCTTTCTGGACGTATGAAGGGGGCCTAAAAGAGAGGAAAAGCAGTGCGCCCTGACCCCTTCTGTAGCATAGTACATTAGTTGGAAGCCAAGTCTACACTATCTGTCACAAGATATATGTATTATTAGATCTCTCATCCTTTGTCTTTGATAACTTCGCCAATCATGCTCTTGCATTTCTTTTTCTGCTGCTAGCATGATGCACAGTGTATATTCAGGTATGTAAAGGTGTGTTTGCTTTTAGGTCAGAGCTGGATTAGATTTAACTGCATTAACCAAATCTTATTAATGGCGGCTCCCATTAGCTACGTCACCACATTTTCATTCTACCTCTTGTTCCATTTGAGCTTTGTTGTTGTTATAAGCAGGAGATCAAGCATTTGGTCATGAGCAAACACAAGAAGCCATGGAGACAAGAAGGGTAATGTCTTTTGTGTTCCCCTGTATTATAGTGCTGCTTATGTTTTGGAGGGCTCTTTTGAATGGATGTTCTTTTTCACTTGTGTGCATACCTTTAGTTAGCCATTCCTAAAATTACACTGTATACCTTTATTCATTTATTCATGCATTTTATAATAGCAGACTTTTGTGACTGCATTGACTACAGGGGCAACTCCTTTACAGATATATTGAGATTGCAGTGGTCCATTTAATTAGTGCATGTCTATGAAACATAGATATAGGAAAATAACAATAGGAAATGATGAAACAGTTTAGGCTTTAGTGAAGGTACACAAATACAATGGGAATGTGTATGAACCGCAGTTTCCTAATAAGCTGCTATTATTGAAACTTTGTTGAAGTGGACCCTCGGAGAGGTGATCGATCCAGAGAGCACATCACAATAGCGTCCTGGAATAATCCATGGACAGTATTTTGGTTGTTTTAATTAACATATATTGTTACTACTGCTTTCAACCCAATCTTTTAGTTTAATCTTTGCTTTAAAGAGTCAGTAGAGAATCTGAAAATAATGATGTATCACTTACATTGTCCTGTGCAGCTGATCCAGAGATATCTCCTTGAATAACATGGACAATAAGTAGTCCTCTCCATTACGCACATGAGCCCAGTAGTCCTCATTATTCATGACAAGCAGAAAATAGAAACAGCAGTTTGAAGGGTGTGGCAAGAATCCCATTCTCCTGCATATTAGGAGAACGGCTGAACACAATGATGTAAGTAATAAATGTTCAGCATTTCTGTTACTAGTTTATGCCGCCATTATTTAAGGCAACATAAACCTAGTGACAGATTCCCTTTAAGACAAAACTTTACTTTGTAACAAGAAATCTTTTTCATATAACTTTAGCAGGTTTTTATTTCCTTTATCAATTATGTTCTTACATTTTTACATGATACCATTATGCAAACATGCAGGAATATAAGGTAACATCATGACTGTTATGAAATTTTCTCTGGCTATAAAGGGATCTAACTATTTTACAGCACTGTAATTAATATAGACAGGGAATGTAAGCAGAGCCCTGGTAGGATGAATGTTCATATCTTGTCCTGGACAGCCTTGCTTTAGTATCTGTTCCCAAAAAAGTAGAACATAAAGGAGGAGTTACATGTGCTGCTGTCATTTTCTGCAGTGTTTGAACAATGCTAAAACGCCAAGATTTTTTGTGCTTCATATGTATGTACATTTTCCTTCTATGTGTTCTTGAACTGAAGGTTAACAGTATACATGAACCATATAGAACAAAATAAAGTCAATATAGTTCTTGATAATCTGACATTAAAAGCCATGTCATAATGGTCATACATTGGATTTTATAAGTAATGTCCAAGTTATGTAAGGGCAGCATTAGAAAAGAGTATCTGCTGTGTATGTATAATGTTAGCATATAAATGTATTATAGGGCATTATTTATGCGCTATATAATTACATCTTGCACATGTAGCCTTACGCTTTACTGACTGCTGACTTCTTTGCTTCTTTAATAGGAAAATCATGCACAATGCAAGCAGCAGGTTTTAGTGCTTGGACTGGATGGATCTGGAAAGACAAGCATCTTGAACTGTATTTCAGCCAATAAAGGAAAACTTGTCACAACCCCTACAGAAGGTGTTAATGCAATGTGCATCGGCAATGGCAATTCTAAAATGGAATTTTTGGAAAGTAAGTTTAATGCTATAATTTTTTTATTTTTTTTTGTGTGTGTGTGTTGGTTCTCTCTTCTCGCCAGGGGCAACTAGGGGTGGGGGGGTGTTGGGGATGGGTGGGTAATAAGGTTAGAATTGGTTATTATGATAGGATCAGGGAAGGAGGAAAAGGAGGATATGGGGGATGAAGAGGGGTAAAATTGTACAAAGATTGAGATGTGAATGGGGGGGGGGTATACTCTGGGATTGCTGGAGGGGGCTCAAGATTGTAAATTGGGGCTGAGAGACTGCCAATCCATGTCCATGTATAGAGGTAATGAATATAAAATGTGGTAAAGAGAATTTTATGGCGAAATGAAGAGTAAAAGTAGGTTAGGTGGAGATATAGTAATAGATAAAGCAGGGTGCTGGTTGGGGCATTGTGGTCAGTGGCCTCTTAGGGTGAATGGGTTGAGTAATTGTGGCTAAGCAGGTCAATTGAAATAAAATGAAAATAGAGGTGGGCGCCCCACAGAATGAGTGGTATAATCTGGTTGGTGGTGGGGACTCTTGGCAGGGGTCCTCAGTTGCCGCAGAAGGGTGCAAGAATCGGGGGATCTGACTCTCAGCCCTTGTGGCACATGAGGGTATGGGAGTTGGAATGCCCGATAGTTTGAAGACTCTGCAGATGGAGTGGATAAGGTCCCTAATATAGGGAAATTCGCTGTACCAAGTCGGACTTCAGTGGATGTGAGGAAAGGGCACCCACAAAAATAGGAGTGTGGCCATGACCGCTTAATTCGTGGGATGAATGTGGTTATGGATTGTAAGGTGTTGGGGGCCGCAGGGTGCACTGCTCCAGCTAGTACAATAAATAAATGGCTTGAGTCATTTCTCTTCAGAAGTGTTAGTAGGTAATATCACAGATTGTTGAGAACAAAATCGGTTTGTAGTGGTAGTTTTTAGATGCATAGAGACATGAAAAATAATCATGGACAAGGGAGAAGCAGTATCTTTTGCAAGGGGATAAATGTTAGCGGGTCCAGTGTAAGAAGCATTTGATGACCTGGAAGCATTCTTGGGGATACCCCCTGTTGAAATTTGGTATAGATGTAATCTTCCTGGATATACCCCTCTGTTTGGAATAATTCAAAAGTACTGTTCTTGATCCTATATGATTTAAAACATGAATCTTTTTTTCTATTTAAAAAATTATAAATTAAAGATTGAAGTAAAAAAAAGTTTAATGCTATAAATAATTTTATAGCCAGAGCTCAGCTTTCCTTCAACTTAGGCAAGGATTGTGTTTCCATTTAGCCTTCCATCTAAATAGCCTGGCCAAATCAAAGTAAGGGTAAGTTTGTTTTGTACCAGGCCTTATAATAAAATAGGCATTAATACATTCTTTTGGCGGATCTAACACTGTATCTGCCATGTAGATCTGTGATTTTATTATTATTTATTTTTTAATAAATAGAAGAAAACCTTGCATAGGTTTCTTCCTGTCTAGGAGAGTAAGGATTAAAGGGATATTTTGATCTCAAATAATATAGGTAAACTGGTAGGGCTCATGAAGTTAAATACATTTGCAAATACATTCACATACCAAACTTTTCTCCCATTGTTGACAGCTCATTGTCTTGCTTACCAACCACTGCCCTGCTCTATAAGCAGTGGTCTGTCTGGTGTATATGAAGATGTATAGATATAGTGTGTGTGTGTGTGTGTGTGTATACATATACTGTATATAATCACACACCAGCCAGACCACCGATTGTAGAGCAGATTGGTGGTCAGTAACCTAGAGAAGAAGCTGTCAACAAGCGGAGGAAAAGAGCAGCATATCGGGAGAAGGAGGCAAATGAATGTGTTTGCAAAAATATTTAACTTGACAAGTCCCATAAGATTAACTATGTTACTTGTGATGGGAATACCCCTTTAAGACTGACATTGTATGGGAGTCTGTGGGGCACTGTCTTCAGTAAAGGCCCTATTACACTAAAAGACTACCAGCCTTAGTTGGTCGATTACCAGCCGCTAAGGCCAATAATCACTTAGTGTAATAGCACGTGTTAAAAGGCCACGATCAGCCAACAAGCACAATGTCGGACAATCACGTTTTTTTAACATGTTGAAAGACCACGATTTATGCAGCAACAGTCTGTACTGCGCCACTCTGTGTAATATGAGCGGCAGCACAATGTCTGACTTCAATGGGCCACCTGAATGATCTAAGCATCGTTCCAGCCGCCCCTGGCAGTGAGCAGGCAACGAAACGGAAGAGAGCACTTGGCTGACAGGTCTGTGCTCACTTCCCCCAGAACATCAAGCCATGTAATACGGCATTAACACTTGTATGCCAAGCTAAACGAATATTTTCTTTTTGATGCACAGTTGGTGGAAGTGAGCAGCTTCGTCCTTACTGGAAAATGTACCTCTCTAGAGCATTTGCTGTCATTTTTGTGGTGGACTCTGCTGATCATGGTCGCCTTCCACTCGCTAAAAGACATCTTCATCAACTGATCCAGCAAGACTCTCTTCTTCCTCTTATAGTACTTGCTAATAAACAGGTATTCATGGTGCATGCTGATTTTAAAGTATGTATAGAACCAATGTAAAATGAATACATTTATTTTAAACATTTCATGTAACTACATCATAGTATGGAGAGTATGAGATGAAAAAAAATGAATAGTTAGTTGAATGCAAAATATTCAGTCAAAAAGATACTGGGGAATAAAACCCATTCATGCCATAGACCATTTATTTTGTATCCTGCTGGCATGCCGTACAAGACAGTGTCGTGACATTTAAAGGGAACCTTTAATCGGGACAAGTCATTGAGCTGGTCTCCAGTGGATTATCCCCACTTCAGTTGCATTGATTAATTAATCTATTTGATCTCTCACAATTTGAATATAGAGAAAGATCTGTCCCCATGCTCTGGCTGATGGCATGGGGATAATCCATTGGTAACATTTTGCAAGAATTGGCCAACGTGTGCTGCATCACACGTATGTACTTTAGATGACGGAAGGATGTGGTAAAGGCCTGGATGCAAATTTATATGCCACAATTTTGGCCTATTTTGATGTTCTTAAAGTAACAGAAGGTCCCAGTAGTTGGACCCCTTCCCCCCCTACCCCCCCCCCCATCCCCAAAAACACACACACATTCATTATATACCTATTCCTGTGGCTAGCGGAAAACTGTTAATGGTTGGGCAACCTTTTAAGTGCCGGGTGGGGATTCTAAGTGTCAGTGATATCCAGTAATATTTGCTGTTTTCTGTAGGACCTAGAAAATGCCCATCACATCCCCGAGATACATGATGCTCTTGCCTTGTCTGAGATTTGTGAAAATAGGAAGCTGTTTCTGATTGGAACACATGTGACAAAGGATGGCTCTGAGATTTCGTCTGGGATCCAAGACACCAAGGAATTTCTTGCACAGCTGCTTTTAGAAAGCTCTGTTAAAAGTGAATAATTATATTGGTCCTTTTTCATCAATATTCTCACCTAAAAAAACCTGTGGATGGCCTATTAGGATAATGCCTTTTCATATTTAAAGGTCCTTGGTGGAATTTTTTGCCATTGGTTCTTACTAATTTATATGCTTGTTATCCTTTCAATGAAACTGGAGAGAATAATGTTTCATTTGATTGCATCATAATGAGCATTCATTGATCTTTAGTGGATGCCAGCCACATTCTTTAGACTGGACAGTAGCACTGAGTTCTGGATAGGTTTTTGACTGACCTTTTAAATGGTCATTGTCAGATGGTGCCCTGAGGTTGATGCTTTAAAATCCAAATGCAAAGTCTGCAAAAAAACTTTCTATAAAATAATTATTATGCTAATCAGACTAAAATGTATTTTAACTATGTGGCCACCCAAGGGCCCAGACCAGTTATTTATTGATGTCCTATTCTCCAGTTAAAAAAAAAAAAAAAAAAAAGTTTACTTGCCTAGTCACCTTGTAGTATTTGCTGAGGCCACAATCTTTTTTTTTTTTTTTTTTTTTTTTTTTTTTTTTTTTTTTTTTTTGTCTTCATCTGCACTTAGAAAATTTCTGTGTGCCTCAGTAATGTCACTGGTTTTCAGGAGAAAAGATGAAAGACTTATCTGTTCTTATATTATGTCTGTTTTAGTAAATACTTATATTTTCAAGGAAATAATAAATTAGGAATGTAATTTGTTAAAATGGTGTTGTGCTGTTCCTCTGTTATTCCGCCTAGAAATGTATGAATAAATAGACTACCAGGCCTTACCAGTAGGTGTGTGTGTATGTCCATATTCAGTGCAGATTGTATCAGATACACCTCTTTGACAAAGGGAATTGTACCGCCTATTTGTCATTTTTATTCATACATTTCCAGAAGGAATCATAGAAATGTGAAATGTTAAATGCTAAGAAAATATATTCCGGAATTGTTATTTAAAGCGAATTTACCAAAACGTAAAAAATTTATATGACCTGGCGCATAGATCCCAGTGGTGGTGTCCATTTTTTAGATCGCCCTCCAGTTCCTGCCATCTGCGCCAGTTTCTTGATGTGCAAATAGGGCCGCTTTGTGCACTGCAGGCAGGCCTAGCGCCCCCAGTGTACTGATATCAGGGGATACCAGTGCACACAGCTGCCTGTCATTAACTTACACTGCTATCTATAGCAATCGCGGCATTTAAGTATATCAGTGACAGGATAAGCACCTATCGCTGACTGATCCCCTGTCGGTGTAAGTGATTTTGCTGGGATTCCTATCACTTACACTGACAGGCAGCGGAGATCTTCTTTCTCCGTCCTGTCTGATTGGCCATCTTTTGATAGTCTGTCCTCAGGCAGGCTCTATGAGAAGATCGCAGATGGCACTGATCAGTATGCGATGCAATGATTGCATATCTTAACTGTTTTAAAAAGTTCTTAAAACCCCTTAAAAAATAAACCCCAGGTTTAAACAACCTCCTTTCCATATAAAAATATGTTTAAAAAAATTAAACATCTTATATATCATAGCATGCAGAATGGTCTGATCTATTAAAATATAACAATATTGTTGCTGCACGGTGAATGTCATAAATGAAGAAAAAAAGTTTTTAAAAATCAGGATTGCTGATTTTTTTATACTTATATAATCAGGGGGGAAAAATGATAAAAAGTGGGCAAAATTTTTCTTGTACACCAATATGATTCCAATAAAAACTAGAGATCATGGTGCAAAAAATGACGCCCCAACCAGCCCTGTATGTGTAAAAATAAAAGCGTTATGGCTCTTAGCAGCAGATGGTGGGAACTGGGCAGTGATTCAAAAATTGACAGCACCTCCAGGATCTACGCAGCAGTGCCAACCAGGTCATATATAAAAATAAAATTTTGTGAAATGGTCATCCAAGATTAGAAAAACATGGCTGCTTTCTTCCAGACAAGCATAACTCTAAGTTGTGTGTGGTTTGCAGATAAGCTCTATTCACCTAAACGGAACTATGTTACAAAATCACACCCAAACTAAAGGGGAAAAAAAGTGCTGTTTCTGGGGGAAAGCAGCCATGTTTTTCTGAGCCTGAGTAACTTCTTTAAGTATTTACTATCCAGGATAGGAGAGCTGATATCCCCCTTTAAAAATGTCACAGGAGTCTTTGTTGTTAGAAATAATAGTTCTATAATTGTGCTAAAAATTTGTATTTGTGTTGCACAATATAATTTCCTATTAACCCGACGCTGCACTGTAAATGAATGTCGCTGCAACGTTAATTTACTATGTAGGAGGACACAGGCACAGAAGCTGCGCCTGTGTTATCCACAGTGGGTGCCAGCTATCAGTGATAGCAGGGGAACCGCCGCAACTCTCAGCACTGGAGCCATGATCCGGTGCTGAGAGTTAACCCTATAGATACTGCGGTCAGCACGACCGCAGCATCTATAAGGCTTCAGACAGAAAATTCTTCCTCTACAGAGAGAGAATTCTCTGTCCGGTAACCATCGGGGCTCTGCAATGTGATCGCAGAGCCTCGATGATGGTGATGAAAACCAGAAGCCTCAGACTTCTAGCTACAGAGGCCCGTGGGGAGGGAGGTAAGGCCAGTGCGCTGCCACATGGCTGTGAGCTCTGCCCCCTCCCCTCTTTTCCCCTGATGCTGTGATTTTTGGACAGAGGAGAAGGGGCAGAGCTATGGACATCAGCTTATGGGATCATTATGACCCCATAAGCTTATGTCCAAAAACGACCTGGGTGTTGAGCCATCAATGACCCATGGCCATGAAAGGGTTAATATTGTAGATTGCAGGATGTGGTGTGGAGCAGCAAAACAGTCTCCAAACAATCTATTTTTTTGCAGTCCACTTATTTTATAAAACCTTCAGAATCAAGTAATTTATTTTACTTCCCTATAGAAAATCACATGGTAGCACCTGCCGTCTGTACGAAGGCACCGGCGACACAAGAATTAGTGCCATGCCCTTTTGTTTTAATCTAAAGTATGCATGGTTACCTGTAGCTGTCTGCTATGTGCATTTTTCCTCTGTAATTTCTCATGGGGACAGACAGGGTTCATATACATGGCTGTATTATGGCTTAATACACCTGTAGACTCCACAGACAGTGTGCTGTTGTTTTTTTTTTTTTTTTTTCTTCTTTTCTTCTCTGTAGTATTCCGCTTAAGGGTGCGTTCACACATACAGGATCTGGCGCACATTTGAAGTTGCAGATTCAATGCAAAGCAACTCTGGGCCATGAAATCTGCTGCAGATCCTGTACGTGTGAACGCACCCTAAGGGTAGCTTCACACACACCATATGCAGTCAATTTTCTGCTGCCGATACGCCGCAGATACGCTGTAGATTTGATGTAAATAACTGAACACAGCATCAAATCTGCTGCAGATCTGCTGCGCATCGGTGTGTGTTTGCACCCTAAAGAAAAGCCCAACATACAGTTCCCCCTAAATGATCAGTGGGAGCGGCACATGGAATGCCTATGGATCTTAAGTATAAAATAGATGTCACTATTTATTTAACCTTCTGTGCATGGCTGTGCCATGTACGTGACCCCTTAAACACGCTAAACCTACACCATTACTCTGCAGCTTCCATTGTACATGCATTCTGTCCCCTGCTGCTGACTGCTGTTGGAGAGACAGAGCAGGATTACCTAGTCACTGTCCGAGACAAGACACAGCTGCAGGGGACATGAAGCCAAAGGAATGGAAGCTGCGGGGGACTGAGCTAGGTAAATAATGCTTGTTTGTTAATTTTACTTCTGTTTTTGACATATTCCTTATTTGACAGGATGAGCCCGTACATCATTCCTTAACAAATAACAGGGAATTCTGGCTGGAGACTGTTTATAACTCAGTATCTGATATAAGATCTTACCTTACCAAAGAGACTACTAGATGCACTGAAAGTAACAAAGACACACTTTTTACATAAATGTATTGTCCTAACCCAGTTAGCTGATATGGGCTGTTCCTCTTGTAAGTAAGGTTTTTTTTATTAATATGCTGTGTTCCTTATTTTGAATATTATATTTCTCAAAGGAGTATTTAGTAGTGGACTACACCGTATGCAGAATGTTACATTTATTTATAAAGGACCATTGCCTTTATTTACAAGGATTTAGTCACTTTAGGAGACTCAAGGCAACATAAACTAGTGACCACTGTTGCAACTTCAGAGCATGTCTGTGAAGTGACAGGCCTGTCACTTCAGAGAAATGCTATGAAGTTGCAGTGGTGGCTGCGGGGAGTGAAGAGAGCACTACGAGCAGGCATAGGTAGTGTAAGAACTTTATTTTATTTACAGATTCATCAGCCGTCTGCTCCACATGCCTATTACACGTAGCGACCAGTGGTCGACAATTTTAGGTCAGGACCAGTCTTTATTAAGCAAAGTAATGATCTGATTTGGCAGATTCTCGCTCCATATAATAGGACCCTAAGATTAAATTTTGTGTGCCTGTTTCCAATGAACAGTTATTGTGGTGACTTGCCTGTTTCCAAGCAAATGTAATGGTATTTGGTCAGTGTGAATGCTTGATAAGATCACTGATAAAACTGATGTGTATCATTGATCTTGATTGTGCCAAAAATTTTCAAACCCTTGACCAGTCCCCAGTAGTTTAAAGGGAATCTGTCATTAGGTTTATGGTGCCTTAAAGGAGGACATCATAAACCTACTGACAGAGCCTAAACACTTGTTCCATGTAAATGAACCTTTATTCCCATACAATGTTTTCTAACAAATTCTATTTAATGCTAGTGTTATCTATACCTCTAGTGTATCATCTTGGTTGACCTTGAGGGTACAAACACACACACCGTATACGCAGCGTATTTTCTGCTGCGATACGCAGCAGATACGCAGCAGTTTAGATCCAAATAACTGAACACAGCATCAAATCTGCTGTGTATACGGTTTGTGTGTTTGTGTTAAAATAAAAATAGATTAAGGGTACAATCTTTGTTCAAGCAGTTGAGAATGCAATATTTAACAATTTGTATACAGATTTAACCCCTTGGCCATACATTTACAGCAGTGGCCTCAGGAGCCAGCGTTGGCTGTATATCATTAGTCTTGAATTATAGATGACTTTGATCCCAGACTTTTAACTCCTTAGATTCACTTCAGTAGAGACAGTGGCATCTAAGTGGTTAAAGGGGTTATCCAGCGAAAATCCTTTTCTTTCAAATCAACTAATGTCAGAAAGTTTTATATAGATTTGTAATTTACTCAAGCCTTCTCCTACTTATAAGCTACTATATGTCCTGCAGGAAACATTTTATTTTCAGTCTGACACAGTGCTCTCTGCTGACATCTCACAGAGACCCATTAGTGGCTTCTCTGCCTGTGACTCCTCGCCGCAGAGAGCCGTGACTATTCATGGGTTTCTCACTGCCCAGATGGTATAGCAGGTATTGGTCTGTAAAGTTTATCACAGTAACTAGAACGTAGGGGGCACTCACCGTTCAGATGCATAGACTTTATTTCACATGAAATAAAAAATCAGCAGGTACATTTGTAGCGGGCTTGGACGCCAACCACCATTTCACACGAGCTATAACAGCAGTTTCACCGAATGCGCGCTTCACTTCGCTTTTCCCCTATGCACAGGATGGGCCAAACATTGGAGGTCGCGGGAGACCAACCTCTGCACCCCCGCCGATCTCCGTATCAGGCCCCGCCAGCTTTTTTATGAATAGAGCTGTGGACCCGCCGCTTTTTTCATTCCTATGAAGCAACAAAAAGCAGAGTATTCCGGGAAAGCGCTGTATCTATTCATAACAGAGCTGGCGGGGCCAAATACGGAGATAAGCAGGGGGTACAGAGATCTGACCCCCCCCCCCCCCTTTTTTCTGTGTATAGGGGAAAAGTGTGTTTGTTTTTTTTTGTTTTTTTTCTGGGCAACCTCTCTAACTTTTTACATGTCTGAACAACAGGTCAAAATTTTATACAACTTTATACCATATCAACACATATTATGATAGTATCCATGCCACAATATAAACTTTTGTTTTTCTTAAGCTAAAAACTAAAATGAACAGATAACTCCACTCCGATTACTTAAACCTCCTCCCTAAGTTTTCGGTGCTACTTCAATGTGCACAATAAATTATTTTGTTGTATGATTCTCATCCGAAATCTTGTTTTAATAGACCAAAAGTAAACAGACTTTCACAAATCAACCACTTTGGGGAAATGCTTCTAGTATATACCTTGCACTTGTGGTCTGTTGTATGTTTGTAAAATGGGTGAAAAGAGCAGAGTATATTAATATTGTTTCTGTGGTACAAAAAACTACTGTAGAAAACTGTGCGGCTGGTCTTAATGTTTATAATAGGTGCTCTATTTTTAAATAAAATATTTTCAAGAAATGTTTTCTGTGTAACATTCTTTATAGTTAGTAAAACAATTTTATCATACAGCCTTATGATCCATGCCCCTCTTTCTCTAGGATATCCCGTACAAAAAGCAGCTGATGCATGGACTATAGTTAAAGGGGTTGTCCAGCAAGGGAAAAGTTTGTATATTCTGTAGCACGTATACAGAAGATAATAAAGAAGCTATGCTTGCCTCTGCGCTTCCCCGGCATCATCCTATGGGTCTCTTGTTCCTCCTATGGGTAAATGTTTGCTTGTCTTCAGCTGCTCAGTACGTTCCTGACTGTTAGAGGGTTTTGGTGTGTGCAGGACTGCAGTGAGAGCGGTCCCGCACACATCAGTGTCCCGGGAGCTGAGGATAATGACAGACAGCTGCAATCCTGCAGCTGCGTCTCATTAACTCCTTAAACTCCGTGATGCACACACATCTTCACATACGGGTTGTTTATCATGAATAAGGCTATGATCCCACACAGTATTTTTGGTCAGTCTTTTGCAACCAAAACCAGGAGTGGATTGAAAACACAGGCTATGTTCACACGGTTAAAATTGAGTGGATGGCCGCCATTTAAAGCCAAATAATTAGTTATTTTAAAACAATGGCAGTTGTTTTGAAATAACAACCGCTATTTGCAGGTAAATGACGGCCATCCACTAAATTTTGACAATGTGTGAACATAGCCTTTCTGTGTTTTCAATCCACTCCTGGTTCTGATTGCAAAATACTGAGCAATAATACGGTGTGGGATGATAGCCTTATTCATGATAAACAACTCGTATGTGAAGATGAGCAAGTCTATAGTAGGAACAAAGCGAAGCGCTGCTCTTTGGGCTGCGGCTTTTAAGTCTGCTCTGCTCTGTGCTGCTCCTCCCTAGGTGCTGGCAAAAGATGGATCTAGTCCTGGGAAAATTCTCCCAGCAGCAGGAAGCAGGGCAGACTTCAAAGCCTGCAGCCTGATGAGCAAAATCCCAAAAGGAACGAAGAGCCTTGCTTTGTTCCAACTGTAGATTTGCTCACCTCTACCTGTATGTATAGCTATGCACAAAAATGCAACAGCTCACTGCAATGGCAAGATACAGACCCACTACAGACATAAAAATAGTTAAAAACTAACTGCTAAAAAAAAAAAGTGCTCCTGCCTAGTGTGAATCCTGTTCTAGGAGAGCTGACCAAATTTGTCTTTTTTTTTTTTTTTTTTTTTTTTTTTTTTTCTATGTACAGCTATGACCTGGCCTGACCAGCACAAATAATTAAGCAGGGTACTGGTCTATTAACCCCTTAGCGACCCATGACGTATCTGATACGTCATGGTGCCGCTCGGGGTGTTCAGAGCGGGGTCCCGCCGGGACCGCGCTCTGAACGGCGCTGATCCCGGCTGACACGTGCAGCCGGGCAGTGCCTCTATTAGCCGGCGAGGGTCCCGTTGCCGCGCCGGCTAATTAAGCCTCTAAGTGCAGCTGTCAAACCTGACAGCTGCACTTAGAGGCACTGCGCCGCACGTCCCTGGTGTCTAGTGGGACGGATCTCCCCCCCCGCGATGCGATCGCGGGGGGGAAATCCGTTCTTCTGCCCGTGCCGGGCCTCAGCGTCGGAATGACGCTGATCCCGGCTCGGCAATAGATTGCTATGGCCTGCAGCAGGCCATAGTAATCTATGACCGATCTAATCGATCTTTGCTGTGTATATACACAGCATTGATCTCTATGAGAGATCAGTGCTGTCTATATACAAGTCCCCCAGGGGGGCTTCTAGTTACAGTAAAAAAAAAAAAGTAAAAAAGTGTTTTTATTAATAAAAAAAATCCCCTCCCCTAATAAAAGTCCAAATCACCCCCCTTTTCCCATTTTATAAATATAAATAAATAAATAAACATATTTAGTATCGCCGCGCGCGTAATTGCCCGAACTATTTAATTAATCACATTCCTGATCTCGCACGGTAAACGGCGTCAGCGCAAAAAAATTCCAAAGTGCAAAATTGCGCATTTTTGGTCGCATCAAATCCAGAAAAAATTTAATAAAAAAACGATCAAAAAGTCGTATATGCGCAATCAAGGTACCAATAGAAAGAACACATCATGGCGCAAAAACTGACACCTCACACAGCCCCATAGACCAAAGGATAAAAGCGCTATAAGCCTGGGAATGGAGCGATTTTAAGGAACGTATATTTGTTAACAATGGTTTGAATTTTTTACAGGCCATCCGATACAATATAAGTTATACATGTTATATATCATAGTAATCGTAACGACTTGAGGAACATGCATAACAAGTCAGTTTTACCATAGGACGGACGGCGTAAATGCAAAACTCCCCGAAATCAAAACAAATTCGTTTTTTTTTTCAATTTGACAGCGCAAATGATTTTTTTTCCGGTTTCGCAGCATATGTTATGGAAAAATAATGCCTGTCATTGCAAAGTACAATTGGTTTCGCAAAAAATAAGCGCTCATATACGTCTCTAGGTGAAAAAATGCAAGCGCTATGGACTTTTAAACTTAAAATGGAATAAGCAAAAGCGCAAAAACGAAAATAGGCTTTGACCTTAAGGGGTTAAATGAGCACCAATCAACAAGATCAGAGCTAGTTATCGGAACCTGCTTGGTCTCTTTTAAAATATGTTCATATGTGGTGTTTTTGCGTTTATAAAGTATTTTTCCTGCAAATGGTATAATCGCAGTAAAATAGTGCCATTTTTTTGCTGCAATTCGGTCCAAATTTTACAGTATTTGCGCAATTGTACAGTAGTTTGCATCAAAATAGTGGTAACTCGCAGCAAAAAATGCATCATATATGCAAAAAAATCCATGTGTGAACACAACCTTAAAGGGGTTATCCAATCAACTGGTTTCAGAAAGTTATATAGATTTGTAATTTACTTCTATTTAAAAATCTTACATCTTTCTATACTTATTAGCTGCTGCATGTCCTGCGGGAAATGTTGTTTTCTTTTCAGTCTGACACAGTGCTCTCTGCTGCCACCTCTGTCCTAGACAGGGACTGTCCAGAGCAGCAGCAAATTCCCATAGAAAACCTCTCCTGCTCTGAACCGTTCCATATAACTTTCTGAAACCAGTTGATTTGAGAGAACAAGATTTTCGCTGGATCGCTTAGCCACAGAGTGGAGGCCCCATTACTGGAATGCCAAAGAGTATCTATATTATGGCCATCTGACATACAGCAGCTTTATACATAGAATGCATTGCATCAGTGTGTCTCGAACATGAAGCACACCGCAACAAAACCATGATTATTTCTTGTCTTTATCTGTCCTTTAGTTTTTCCTGTTTACAGACCCTATTATTATGTCATCACATGCTATCAGTCAGATCTTATGAAAGAAACCCATTAAAATGCTCATTGAAAGTAGAACTAAAACCAGCTTTGAATATGGTAGAATGTATTGTTTAAAGCGACTCTGTACCTACAGTCTGACCCCCCCAAACCACTTGTACCTTCGGATAGCTGCTTTTAATCCAAGATGTGTCCTGTAGTCTGTTCGGCAGGTGATGCAGTTATTGTCCTAAAAAAATACTTTTAAACGTAACCCCTTAACGACGCATGACTGGTATAACCGTCATGTGGCTGTTAAGGGTAAACAGAGAGGGCTCCTGGCGTGGGCCCTCTCTGCAGCCCACGGACCCCGGTTGCTATGTGCAGCCAGGGACCGCGGGTATTAGCCGCTGCGGTTGGCTAATTAACTATTCAAATGCAGCTGTCAAAGCTGACAGCTGCATTTGAAGAGTATATGTGCCCCCGTCCCTGGTGTCTAGTGGGGGATCTCCCCCCCACGATGCGATCACAGAGGGGAGATCCGGTCTAATGAGCCAGCCGGGGCTCAGCGTCGGAATGATGCTGATCCCGGCTTGGCAATCTATTTAGATGGTCTGCAGCAGACCATTATAATAGAGCACTGATCTGATGGATCATTGCTCTATTACAGGGATGGGAAACCTTTGGCCCTCCAGCTGATGCAAAACTACAATTCCTATCATGCCTGGGCAGCCGAAGCTAAAGCTTCGGCTGCCCAAGCATAATGGGAATTGTAGTTTTGAAATAGCTGGAGGGCCGAAGGTTCCCCATCCCTGCTCTATTATATACACAGCATTGATCTCAATGGGAGATCAGTGCTGTGTATATAGAAGTCCCCCAGGGGCTTCATATTATTGTTAGTGAATAAAAGAATAAAGTGTTTTTATTGATAAAAAATCCCCTTCCCTAATAAAAGTCCAAATCACCCCCCTTTTATATATAAAAATAAATAAATAAATAAACAAACATGTTTGATATCTCCGCGTGCGTAATCGCCTGATCTATTAATTTGTCCCATTCCTGATCTTGTACGGTAAACGGCGTAAGCGCAAAAAAATCCCAAAGTGCAAAATTGCGCATTTTTGGTCACCTCAAATCCAAAAAAATTGTAATAAAAAGCAATCAAAAAGTCGCATATGCGCAATCAAGGTACCGATAGAAAGAACACATCATGGCGCAAAAAATGACACCTCAAACAGCCCCATAGACCAAAGGATAAAAACGCTATAAGCCTGGGAATAGCGCGATTTTAAGGAACATGTATTTGTTAACAATGGTTTGAATTTTTTACAGGCCATCAGATACAATGAAAGTTATGCATGTAACTAGGGATGGTACGAACCCGAACCCTCGGTAATGATTCCCGCTGTCTGCCCACTCCGGGCAGACAGCGGGAATCCGATCCGATGCCTCGGCGGGTTCGGCCATCCCTACATGTTACATATCGTTGTAATCGTTACAACTTGAGGAACATATATAACATGTCAGTTTTTCCATAGGACACACGGTGTAAAAATGAAGCCCCCCAAAGAAAAAGAATTGCGTTTTTTTTTTTATTTCACCACGCATATAATTTTTTTCTGGTTTAGCAGTATATTTTATGGAAATATTCAGACGGTCATTGCAAAGTACAATTAGTGAAGCATAAAAAAAAGGGCTCATGTATGTCTGTAGGTGTAAAAATGCAAGTGCTATGGCCTTTTAGGCACAAGGAGTAAAAAATGAAAACGCAAAAACGAAAATTAGCCAGGTCCTTAAGGGGTTAAAGCCCGTGCCAAACGGGAGTATCTGTGCCCTAACTTTGCACCAGCCCTCCGTCCCTTTTCGCCACCCTCTTCATCATTAGGAATGCTCCAGGCAGATTGCTTCCTATTCCCCACCTGTAGCAGCCCGGCACATGGGCTGGATCGTTAAGGACCGGTGCAATGTTCAGCATGGAGAAAATGTTCCAGTTGCAATCCTAATGATGAAGAGGGTGGGGAGGAGGGACAACAGGGTGGTGCAAAGTTAGGGCACAGATACTCCCGTTTGGCACGGGCTTCAAGTTTAAAAGTATTTTTTTAGGACAATAACGGCATTACCTGCCGAACGGACCGCAGAACAGATCTTGGATTAAAAGCAGCTATCCGAAGGTACAAGTGGTTTTGGGGGTCAGATTGTAGGTACAGAGTTGCTTTAATAATGTGTAGACGTTTCTGAGCTTGACTGACTGATTTAAATCTGCTTTCGAGTCCTTTTTTGGAACTAGGACTGACAAGCTATAAAAGGAATAAGTGTGTAATTAAATTCTTTATGCGAATGTAGTTCAATAAAGAAGAAGGCTGTCTCCGGGGCATCTAGGCGAATATAACATTCAAGCTTTATTTACAGCATATACATAACATTAAGACACAGTAACAGCAAATAGCAACATAATTTTTTTTTACTCCCCTGAATGCGCTGTGGACTCTTTTTCCTTCTGACGGTCATCTCTCTGTACCAGTGTTTCTGTAGTGAACTTTCTTTCTATAATGTAGTTCACTAGTTTGACCAGCAGGTGGCATTATTAACCTATTTTATAAGCGTCATCACAACTGTAAATAAATAAGAGACTCCTCTACACACTTTTTTGGTGTATGGGTTATCTATGAATTATGCTTTTAAGTTTACATAGTAGTAACATAGTTAATAAGGTTGAAAGAAGACAAGAGTCCATCGGGTTCAACCTAGGGAAACCCTAATGTGTTAATCTAGGGGAAGAGAAAAACCTCTTCCTCTGCACCTGCTCCAGTTCAGCCATGTCCTCCTTATATACCCAAAACTGTACACAGTATTCCATATGTGGTCTGACCAGTGATTTATAAAAAGGCAAAACTATGTTCCCATCTTTAGCATCTATGCCTCTTTTGATGCATCCCATTATTTTATTAGCCTTGGCAGCTGCTGCCTGGCATTGATCACTAAAGTTGAGTTTACTGTCCACCAATACCCCCAGGTCCTTTTGGGAGGCAGTTTTACCCAGTGTTTTATTATTTAGCACATAACTGTACTTATTATTTCTACGGCCCAAATGCAAAACCTTACATTTATCCACATTAAAGAGGATGTACCATCAGGTACATCCTCTTGAATTTAACCCACCGATAAAACGGCGCCGTCATGGCGAAGCCGGTGCCGCAGTCTGTTTTTGGATCCGCGGCCCGGTTCCCGTGCATGGCACCGTTCTATGCACAGGTATCGGGTCGGTGCTGAAGCACTGGAGGCGGGCCGGCCCGACCCCAGTGGGAGGGAATTTCCTCCCCTCTGTGACACGGCTCCTTTAAAATCAATGGAGCAGTGTCATAGAGAGAAGGAAATTCCCTCCCACTGGGGGCGGGCCAGCCCGCCTCCAGTGCTTGAGCACCGGCCCGGTACCGTGCATAGAACGGTGCCGTACATGGTTCGAAAAACGGACTGCGGCACCAGCTTCCCCATCACGGAGCCGTTCTATCGCTGGGTTAAATTCAAGAGGACGTACCTGATGGTACATCCTCTTTAAACCTAATTTGCCATTTCACTGCCCAAGCCTCCAGCTTCTCTAAATCCCTCTGTGATATATTATTATCCTCTGTGGTGATTACTTTACCCAGTTTAGTATCATGTGCAAAAATGGAGATTCTACTCTGTAGCCCCTCTACAAGGTCATTAATAAAAAAATATTAAAAAGAAGTGGACCAAACACTGCCCCCTGTGGTTCCCCACTAGTAACTAAAACTCAATCTGAATATGTTCCATTAATGACCACTCTCTGTTTTCTATCACACAACCAGTTACTTACCCATTTGCATATGTTTTCCCCTAGTCCCAGCATCCTCATTTTGTAGACCAACCTTTCATGCGGCACAGTATCAAATGCCTTTGAAAAGTCCTGACCTCTTCATAGAAGCCAATCAGATTAGTCTGACAGGAGCGATCCCTCATAAATCCATGCTGGTGCTGCGTTATATGATTATTTTCATTAAAGGGAACCTGTCACCCCCCGTGCCGGGGTGACAGGCTCCCGACCCCCCGTTAGAGACCCCTATACTTACCTCATCGCGCCGGGTCCCGCTTCTGGAGGTGGTCGGGTCCCGGAGATCTCAGCCGCTGCAGCCCGGCGCGCGCGCTGAGAGATGAGTCCAACACCCATAGAAAATGACAGGAGAGTCCAGCGCTCCGTCATTCTCTATGAGCGTTGGACTCATCTCTCAGCGCGCGCGCCGGGCTGCGGCGGCTGAGATCTCCGGGACCCGACCACCTTCAGAAGCGGGACCCGGCGCGATGAGGTAAGTATAGGGGTCTCTATCGGGGGTCGGGAACCTGTCACCCCGGCACGGGGGGTGACAGGTTCCCTTTAAGATACTCCAGTATAGTATCTCTTACAAACCCCTCAAATACTTTACCTACTATAGATGTTAGACTTACGGGCCTGTCGTTTCCAGGATCACTCTTTGACCCCTTCTTGAATATTGGTACTTCATTAGCAATGCGCCAGTCATGTGGAACAATCCCTAATATTATAGAATTTTTAAATATTAGGAATAAGGGTATTTCTAACACAGTACTTAATTCTTACAAAACTCTAGGATGGATACCTTCTGGGCCCGGTGACTTATGGATTTTAATGTTTTTAAGGCGTCGCCCCACTTCTTGTTGTGTTAGGCAGGTGAGATTTATGGAAGGATTTGCATTATCTCTTGTCATGTCGTCTGTTATGGGATTCTCCTCTGTGAATACAGAAGAGAAGATTGGCCTTTTCCTCTTTCCCCTCCACTATTACACCCAGATTATTTTTGAGGGGACCAACATTTTCAGTTTTAAGTCTTTTGTTATTTATATAGATAAAGAACATTTTGGGATTTGTTTTACTTTCTGTGGCAATCCTTCTTTCTGTTGCAATTTTTGCTTCTTTTATTTGTTTTTTACACATTTTATTCTTCTGTCTATAGTTGATCAATGCTTCCCCACTACCTTCTTGTTTTAGTAGTCTGAATGCTTGTTTCTTATCATTTATTGCACCCCTTACAGCTGTAGTTAACCACATTGGATTTCTCCTATTTCTTCTACTTTTATTCCCATATGGTATGTGTCGTTCACATGATTTACCCAGGATGCTCTTAAATATGTCCCATTTCTCTTGTGTACTTTTATTTCTGAAGGCATTGTCCCAGTCTATGTTCCCAAGGTCCTTGTAATGCCTGGAGTCGTGGATCCACTGAACCGTCACTAGCGATGGCACTAACCTCACCATTGAGCGGAGTCTAAGGGGCCGCTGGTTTTCACCAGAGCCCGCCGCAAGGCGGGATGGACTTGCTGTGGCAGGCGACCCCCAGGTCGCTACCCCTGGCTTGGTTGCTAGTGACGGCAGGCGAGGCGTGGCAGGAGCAGTAGGCAGGAGATAGTGCAGGCAGAGGTCTGTAGGCGTAATTGCAGGTGACAGACGGTAGTCAGGAACAATAGGAAGGCAGCGGACATGGACTAGGGACCGGGTCAGCGGACAGGAACAAGGACTGAGGTCAAGAACAACAGGGAGCTGGGCCAAACGCTATGGGAAGCATGTAGAGGCCCCAACACGAGGGACAGGGCATGCTGGGATTTATAGGGAGTGATTGGTGCAAACCTCCAATTAGGGGCGGACTGGCCCTTTAAATCTGAGACAGCGCGCCCTAGGAGGCGGGGACGCACGCGCCGGCCGGTACAGACGGAGACAGGAGCAGGGCGAGGTAAGGCGCCCCCCGGGGCCGAACTGGTAGCAGCGCCGGGTCCCTGCACATGGACCCCGGCGGCTGCATGGGGCAGAGAGAGGTTGCGGCGGCGGCCGTGACAGTACCCCCCCCTTTGGCCTCCCCTTCTTTCTTGCCTGCAGGAACCTCTTGATGAGATCTTGGTCCAGGATGTTAGTCTCGGGTTCCCAGGACCTCTCCTCAGGACCAAATCCTCTCCAATCTACCAGAAAGAAACGTCTTAATCCCGGAAGAGCCACAAAATGAGACATCTTGGAGAAGCAGTCAGTGACCACCCAAATGACTGTGTTTCCCGCAGATGGAGGTAAATCTGTGACAAAGTCCGTGCCTATGTGGCACCAGGGACGGCTTGGAACTGGCAAGGGCTTTAATAGGCCGGCAGGCCTTAGTCGGGAGGGCTTGTTTTTGGCTCAGATGGTACAGGAAGCCACAAAGTCCTTGACATCCTGGAAAAGGCGGGGCCACCAGTAGTGCCGGGAGATCAGTTGCCCGGTCTTTTGGACTCCTGGGTGCCCGGCCACCAATGAGGAATGTCCCCACTTCAGAATCCTTCTTCGAAGTGCAGGGCGAACATAGGTCTTTCCGGGGGGCACTCCCTGAAGAGCCGAGGTGGCGACTGGCATCAGACGATCGGGAGGTATGATGTGGCGAGGAGAGTCCTCTTGTCCCATGACATCAGATGCTCGGGAGAGAGCATCGGCTTTCACGTTCTTCTCAGCCAGATGAAATTGGATAACAAAATTAATACGTGAAAAGAAAAGCGACCACCTGGCATGACGGGGATTGAGGCGTTGGGCCAATTGGAGGTAGAGAAGGTTCTTGTGGTCAGTGTAGATGTTGACCGGATGCCTAGCCCCTTCTAGGAGATGACACCATTCCTCCAGTGCCAACTTAATCGCCAAGAGTTCGCGGTCCCCAATATTATAGTTCCTCTCGGCAAGGGAGAAAGTCTTTGAGAAGAACCCACAGGTTCTGGTCTTGCCTGATGCGTCCTTTTGCGAGAGGACGGCTGGTGGCATCCGGGCGGACTAGAGCAGTAGCAGAGGCAAAGGCTGACTTTAGGCTAGTGAAGGCTTGCTCGACCTTAGGTGGCCAATGCCTGGGATCCGCCTTCTTCTTAGTTAGAGCCACGATGGGTGTGACCAGGGTAGAGAAATGTGGGATGAACTGCCGATAGTAGTTGGCAAATCCTAGGAGGCGTTGGATAGCTCTGAGTCCCACAGGACGTTGCCACTGGAGAACAGCTGAGAGTTCGGCTGGATCCATCTGTAGTCCTCGATCGGAGACAATATATCCTAGAAACGGAAGGCTGCGCTGATGGAAAACGCACTTCCCCAGCTTGGCGTACAAATGATTGGCCCGTAGTCTTCGTAGGACCTGACGTACTTGTGTCATGTGAGTCTGCTTGTCAGGGGAGAAGATCAGAATGTCGTCAAGATAGACGATGACGCAGACATAGAGGAGGTCACGGAATATGTCGTTGACGAATTCCTGGAAGACCGCTGGGGCATTGCATAGGCCGAACGGCATGACCAGATATTCGTAGTGCCCATCTCTGGTGTTAAAAGCGGTCTTCCATTTGTCTCCTTCACGAATACGGATTAAATTGTACGCTCCCCTGAGATCCAGCTTGGAGAAGATTCTGGCTCCACGGAGATGGTCGAATAGCTCGGAGATAAGCGGAAGGGGATATCTGTTCTTGACGGTCACCTTATTTAGGCCCCAGTAGTCTATGCATGGGCGGAGAGAACCGTTCTTCTTCTGCACAAAGAAGAATCCTGCGCCAGCAGGGGACGTGGATTTGCGGATGAAACCCTTCTGTAAGTTCTCCCGCTTGTAGGAGGACATGGCCTCAGTCTCGGGTACGGAGAGAGGGTACACCCGACCTCGTGGAGGAGAAGTTCCAGGAAGGAGGTCTATGGGATAATCGTACGTCCGGTGAGGGGGTAGAGAGTCCGCCTCTTTGGCAGAAAAGACGTCAGCCAAGTCTTGGTATTCTGCCGGTAGGCCGGGTAGAGGCTTGACGGAGTCAGGTGACGTCACAGAGCACTTGGGCTGAGGAGACTTCAGACACCGGTTTGGACAGTCCAGGCCCCAACTGAGAATCTCCCCGATTCTCCAGTCTAGCTTAGGGGTATGTAATTGCAGCCAGGGGAGACCAAGCAGGATGTCGGAAGAGGAATGGCGCAAGACGTAGGAGATCTTCTCCTGATGTAAAGCGCCCACCTGAAGGACTAGGGGTGCAGTCTGGTAGTGCACAGCTTCGGAAAGAGTCTCGCCCGTGACCGAGGAGATAGGGTAGCCGCCATCTTTGGACCAATGTAGCTGCAATGAAACTGTCTGCAGAACCAGAGTCGATGAAGGCAGTAGTTTGGTAAGTGTGTCCAGAGGGTGTCTGGATGGAGACTGGCATAGACAACCTTGGAGAGGTGGCATTCACACCTAGGGAGGCCTCTCCCACCGGACCTAGGTGCGAGCGTTTCCCGGACGCTGAGGACGTTGGGGACATCTCTGCCGGAAGTGATCAGAGCCACCGCAATAGAGGCAGAGATTCAGCTCCAGTCGGCGAGCTCTCTCATCATAGGTCAGGCGAGCTCGTTCTACCTGCATGGGAACTTCAGGAGTTGACTGGGGTACTGGCGTGACTGGATTCTGGAAAAACGGTGCCAGCCAGTGATGGCGACGGGGCAAACTTAGTCGCCGTTCTTGCCGGACCTCCTCCTCTCTCTCGGAAAACCGGTTGTCGACTCTGGTAGCCAGTAGAATGAGATCGTTCAAGGAGGTAGAAAGGTCTCAGGCAGAGAGCACGTCTTTCACCCGACTGGACAGGCCCTTCTTGAAGGTGGCTATTAGAGCGGCCTCATTCCAGTCTAATTCTGCTGCCAGGGTGCAGAACTGGATGGCGTAGTCGCCAACAGAGGAACTCCCTTGAGAGAGATTGAGGAGAGCAGTCTCAGCCGAAGATGCACGGGCAGGTTCCACAAAGACGGAGCGAAACTCGGCCAGAAAGGTACTGAGATTGGCAGCAACAGGGTCATCTCGGTTCCACAGCTGCGTGGCCCAAGCCAGAGCTCTACCCTCCAATAGGCTGATGATGAAAGCCACTTTAGAGAGCTCGGTGGGAAACTGACTACTTAAGAGTTCAATATGCATGGTGCATTGAGTCAGGAATCCTCTGCACAACTTGGGATCGCCTCCGTATTCAGGCTCGGACTGGCCTACTGGGGAACAGGGGAATCCCCCGGTGGGCCCTACCCCTTGGTGGGCCCCTGGCAGGAGGTGGGCCTCCCTGTCTGACTCTTTCTACCAGAGAATAAAAACTATTTCTATGCTACAGAAGCAGAGACAAATATATGTAAGGTACCATGTGTATTCTTGACCAAACAGCATCTAACAGTGTCAGCAGTTTGGAACGCGAATTGCAGCTGACAGAAGTCTCGTAACAAATGATAGTCATGTAGTGGAGAGTGGGAACATAATAAAAAACTATACTCACCAGTCACTGTGCCCCTGGACCGCGCTCTCTCCCACAGCTGCTAAAAGTTTTTCAATCATTTTCGAACAGATTCTGTGTATGTCACGGCCCCAGGTCAATGTCACATATTTGCCTGATGGATTGCCTGCTCAGCCAGTCAATGACTGCAGCGGTGTCCATCCCCAGTCAGTGATTGGCTGAGCGGGCACTTTAAGCAAGAGCTTTGGGGGCACAGGGATGGGTAAATATACTTTCTTTATTATGTTCGTGCACCCACCTGCCTACCTGAGATTTGTTAGTTTCATGGGAGTTCTCCTTTCAAGAAACTTAAAGGGGTTGTCCGGCGCTAAAAAATTATTCACAGAATAACACACATTACAAAGTTATACAACTTTGTAATGTATGTTATGTCTGTGAATATTATAGTTCCTCTCGGCAAGGGAGAAAGTCTTTGAGAAGAACCCACAGGTTCTGGTCTTGCCTGATGCGTCCTTTTGCGAGAGGACGGCTGGTGGCATCCGGGCGGACTAGAGCAGTAGCAGAGGCAAAGGCTGACTTTAGGCTAGTGAAGGCTTGCTCGACCTTAGGTGGCCAATGCCTGGGATCCGCCTTCTTCTTAGTTAGAGCCACGATGGGTGTGACCAGGGTAGAGAAATGTGGGATGAACTGCCGATAGTAGTTGGCAAATCCTAGGAGGCGTTGGATAGCTCTGAGTCCCACAGGACGTTGCCACTGGAGAACAGCTGAGAGTTCGGCTGGATCCATCTGTAGTCCTCGATCGGAGACAATATATCCTAGAAACGGAAGGCTGCGCTGATGGAAAACGCACTTCCCCAGCTTGGCGTACAAATGATTGGCCCGTAGTCTTCGTAGGACCTGACGTACTTGTGTCATGTGAGTCTGCTTGTCAGGGGAGAAGATCAGAATGTCGTCAAGATAGACGATGACGCAGACATAGAGGAGGTCACGGAATATGTCGTTGACGAATTCCTGGAAGACCGCTGGGGCATTGCATAGGCCGAACGGCATGACCAGATATTCGTAGTGCCCATCTCTGGTGTTAAAAGCGGTCTTCCATTTGTCTCCTTCACGAATACGGATTAAATTGTACGCTCCCCTGAGATCCAGCTTGGAGAAGATTCTGGCTCCACGGAGATGGTCGAATAGCTCGGAGATAAGCGGAAGGGGATATCTGTTCTTGACGGTCACCTTATTTAGGCCCCAGTAGTCTATGCATGGGCGGAGAGAACCGTTCTTCTTCTGCACAAAGAAGAATCCTGCGCCAGCAGGGGACGTGGATTTGCGGATGAAACCCTTCTGTAAGTTCTCCCGCTTGTAGGAGGACATGGCCTCAGTCTCGGGTACGGAGAGAGGGTACACCCGACCTCGTGGAGGAGAAGTTCCAGGAAGGAGGTCTATGGGATAATCGTACGTCCGGTGAGGGGGTAGAGAGTCCGCCTCTTTGGCAGAAAAGACGTCAGCCAAGTCTTGGTATTCTGCCGGTAGGCCGGGTAGAGGCTTGACGGAGTCAGGTGACGTCACAGAGCACTTGGGCTGAGGAGACTTCAGACACCGGTTTGGACAGTCCAGGCCCCAACTGAGAATCTCCCCGATTCTCCAGTCTAGCTTAGGGGTATGTAATTGCAGCCAGGGGAGACCAAGCAGGATGTCGGAAGAGGAATGGCGCAAGACGTAGGAGATCTTCTCCTGATGTAAAGCGCCCACCTGAAGGACTAGGGGTGCAGTCTGGTAGTGCACAGCTTCGGAAAGAGTCTCGCCCGTGACCGAGGAGATAGGGTAGCCGCCATCTTTGGACCAATGTAGCTGCAATGAAACTGTCTGCAGAACCAGAGTCGATGAAGGCAGTAGTTTGGTAAGTGTGTCCAGAGGGTGTCTGGATGGAGACTGGCATAGACAACCTTGGAGAGGTGGCATTCACACCTAGGGAGGCCTCTCCCACCGGACCTAGGTGCGAGCGTTTCCCGGACGCTGAGGACGTTGGGGACATCTCTGCCGGAAGTGATCAGAGCCACCGCAATAGAGGCAGAGATTCAGCTCCAGTCGGCGAGCTCTCTCATCATAGGTCAGGCGAGCTCGTTCTACCTGCATGGGAACTTCAGGAGTTGACTGGGGTACTGGCGTGACTGGATTCTGGAAAAACGGTGCCAGCCAGTGATGGCGACGGGGCAAACTTAGTCGCCGTTCTTGCCGGACCTCCTCCTCTCTCTCGGAAAACCGGTTGTCGACTCTGGTAGCCAGTAGAATGAGATCGTTCAAGGAGGTAGAAAGGTCTCAGGCAGAGAGCACGTCTTTCACCCGACTGGACAGGCCCTTCTTGAAGGTGGCTATTAGAGCGGCCTCATTCCAGTCTAATTCTGCTGCCAGGGTGCGGAACTGGATGGCGTAGTCGCCAACAGAGGAACTCCCTTGAGAGAGATTGAGGAGAGCAGTCTCAGCCGAAGATGCACGGGCAGGTTCCACAAAGACGGAGCGAAACTCGGCCAGAAAGGTACTGAGATTGGCAGCAACAGGGTCATCTCGGTTCCACAGCTGCGTGGCCCAAGCCAGAGCTCTACCCTCCAATAGGCTGATGATGAAAGCCACTTTAGAGAGCTCGGTGGGAAACTGACTACTTAAGAGTTCAATATGCATGGTGCATTGAGTCAGGAATCCTCTGCACAACTTGGGATCGCCTCCGTATTCAGGCTCGGACTGGCCTACTGGGGAACAGGGGAATCCCCCGGTGGGCCCTACCCCTTGGTGGGCCCCTGGCAGGAGGTGGGCCTCCCTGTCTGACTCTTTCTACCAGAGAATAAAAACTATTTCTATGCTACAGAAGCAGAGACAAATATATGTAAGGTACCATGTGTATTCTTGACCAAACAGCATCTAACAGTGTCAGCAGTTTGGAACGCGAATTGCAGCTGACAGAAGTCTCGTAACAAATGATAGTCATGTAGTGGAGAGTGGGAACATAATAAAAAACTATACTCACCAGTCACTGTGCCCCTGGACCGCGCTCTCTCCCACAGCTGCTAAAAGTTTTTCAATCATTTTCGAACAGATTCTGTGTATGTCACGGCCCCAGGTCAATGTCACATATTTGCCTGATGGATTGCCTGCTCAGCCAGTCAATGACTGCAGCGGTGTCCATCCCCAGTCAGTGATTGGCTGAGCGGGCACTTTAAGCAAGAGCTTTGGGGGCACAGGGATGGGTAAATATACTTTCTTTATTATGTTCGTGCACCCACCTGCCTACCTGAGATTTGTTAGTTTCATGGGAGTTCTCCTTTCAAGAAACTTAAAGGGGTTGTCCGGCGCTAAAAAATTATTCACAGAATAACACACATTACAAAGTTATACAACTTTGTAATGTATGTTATGTCTGTGAATGGCCCCCTTCCCCGTGTCCCACCACCCCCACCCGTATACCCGGAAGTGTGGTGCGCTATACATACCTGTCACGTGACGACCACGGTCTCCGATCCTCAGCAGTGACGTCTTCTTCGGGCGGCCGGCGGATCTTCCCGAGTGCCGTCCGCCCTCTGCAGCCATCCGAAGCTCAGCCACGATTGGCTGAGCATAACTGTGCTCAGCCAATCGCGGCTGAGCGGCTGATGACGCGGCCAATCGCGGCTGAGCTTCGGATGACGCTGCAGAGGGCGGCCGGCACTTGGGAAGATCCGCCGTCCGCCCGAAGAAGACGTCACTGCTGAGGATCGGAGACCGTGGTCGGCACGTGACAGGTGAGTATAGCGCATCACAATTCCGGGTACACGGGTGGGGGTGGTGGGACACGGGTAAGGGGGCCATTCACAGACATAACATACATTACAAAGTTGTGTAACTTTGTAATGTGTGTTATTCTGTGAATAATTTTTTAGCGCCGGACAACCCCTTTAAAGGGAACCAATCACACTAAAATTGGGCATAAAGGTAAGGAAACGTGCTGGTACATCAGCCAGCACGCTTCCTAACCATCCCCCTGTCCCCCCAGTCCCATGAAAATTCAGCCCGCAAAGTTAGTTTAATCGTGTCCCGCGCTCTATGCAAATTACCATACAAGTAGTCACGGTGGGCGGGACGGCTGTTCGAGTAGTCACGGTGGGCGGGGTCTTTGCAAGTAGTCACTGGGTCCTGGGCCGGCTCCTGCGCTGTAATCACGCCCCTCCGGGCGTGTTGTAAAGCGGCGCCTAGTGACGTGACTCGGGGGGGCGGCATTGCACGTCGGCCACGCCGACGTCTTTACTAAGCTGCGAATGCGCAGTGCAGCCTGAGAAGACGCTGCTGTCCTGCGCTTGCGCGGCATAGTACAGCAGCGGCTTCACCTACTGTACTGCGCATGCGCAGCTTAGTAAAGGCGTGGGCGACGTGCAATGCCGCCCCCCCGAGTCACGTCACCAGGCGCAGCTTTACAACACAGCTGTCCCACCCACCGTGACTACTTGTATGGTAATTTGCATAGAGCGCGGGACACGATTAAACTAACTTTGCGGGCTGAATGTTCATGGGACGGGGGGGACAGGGGGATGGTTAGGAAGCGTGCTGGCTGATGTACCAGCACGTTTCCTTACCTTTATGCCCAATTTTAGTGTGATTGGTTCCCTTTAAGTGGCACGTTATGCTGTTCGCATAGACTGACTGAAGAGTTACTAGCAGTGAGCCAGCATCGCTGGTCACATACACAGCTCTGTGCAAGGTCACTATAGTAATGTGAAAGGTTTGGTGCTTATTATATCTGGTGTAAGGTATGGTGGGCCCCAAGAATCAAATTCCCAGTTGGGCCCAAGGTGGTGCTCCCCCTAAAATCCAAAGGATAGGGGATGTCAAGCTAAGAAAAAAATCTTTCAAATCAACTGGTGTCACAAAGTTATATAGATTTTTAATTTATTTCTACTAAACCCCCTCATGCCTTCCAGTACTTATCAGCTGCTGTATGTCCTGCAGGAAGTGGTGTATTCTTTCCAGTCTGACACATTGCTCTCTGCTTCCACCTTTGTCCATGCCAGGAACTTACTTTGGACAGTTACTTACTTTGGCAGCAGATGAACATACAGCAGCTAATAAGTACTGGAAGATTTTTTTAAGTACCCCTTTAATACTGTGGACTATTTTACTTTTAAACAACTTGACAGCCCCTTTTGTACAGTGCAGTTTCTCCATTGATTAACTAATCGGGTGATCACCGATTTCCTATGACAGCCTGGGAAATGTAGTAATACTCTTTGGCCGCCCTTTCCACATACAACGAAATCAGATTGTCAGCTGTCTCATTCATGTTAACAAATCCGCCGTATATAACTGTATACCAGTGGTTTTCTAAACTATGTATATAAATGTCTGTGAACCACAAGTGTCCCTCCAAAAAGTTGGGAGGTATGGAGGAAGGGCTGACTGCAAAGCATTATAGGGAAGCTTGATGTCATGTGTTTTCAGTCATCATCATCATCATAAGATTTTACAGCAATGGAGCAGCTTTATCAACCTGCCAGAGACAAAACACAATCTGATTCGCCTATAGCAACCAATCACAGATCACCTTTCATATATTAACAAGCTCTTATAAAAATAAAGCTGAGCTTTGATTGGTTGCTATGGGTAGATTAGACTGTCTAAATTGTGCATGGCAACCAATCACAGTTCAGCTTTTATTTTACCAGAGTAATTTGAGAAACAAAAGCTGAGCTGTGATTGGTTGCTATGGGCCACATCAAACCATATTATTTAGTGTTCTTAGTGTGGCCTAACCATAGGCTGTTTGCTTGGTCACAAATGTGTTTAGTGACCTCTGCAGTAAAGCACATCGCCAGTCATTAATGGGTTAATGCTTCAGATGTGTTTACCTGCAGTAACCTTGGCAACCATGCACTGTGATGACAAGTGCTTATGTCATGAGAAAGCTTCCATAAAGCAATGCACCGCACCCTGATCAGTGCCATCTTGGATGCGCCAGAGGACCTTGAGCTTGACTAATTTACTGCCCCCTACCCTTGATGAAATTTGGAGGTTCTAGCAGGGGACCTGGATCTGTGAAGGAGAAGAGATACAACTGCCTAGCCATCAATAAGGTGACAGATATTGCAGCCTCATCTCTCTCACATCCAGTTTATTATACTTATAGTATGGTATAACCCTCTAAGCCCAGGGGAGGGGCAGCTCTCCAGCCATGGCTTCCTCGAGGTTTCCCCCACAGGGTTTTTTTTCCTCGCCTGAGTGCTGGAGGGTGACTCTTCGTGAGTCGGGGGTCTGCCATTTTCAGTGTCATGTAATTTTAAATAAAATTGGCACCCTTTGACACCTGATTACAATGTGTTGTGTCTTTATTTTGCGTTCTTTGGTTTAACTTGGGGGAGTTGGGGGTCCATCACATATTGCAGAGTCATAAAGCTGGACATCTGCCTGCTACATAGATCTATCACCTGCACAATGCGCAAAATGCGTATGGAGCGGTGGCTGGTGGAACTCCTGCTTGTATGTCCATATCCCTGGATTAAAGGAACACTCAAATCTTGGGGAAAAAACAAGGTTTAGACCTACATCTGCAAGGTTTGGCAAAAGGTTTTATCAAGTGACAGGGTCACACCAATCATAGCAACACGGACACCACCATAAATATACATCATATATACATAACCCAGTGGCTCTTGTGTGTGTGGGCAGAATCAGGGGCAAGGCAGAGTATTGTGCCCCCACACCCATACATGCAGGTGTGGGCTAGGTAGCTGCCCCCCCCCCCCCCCCCCTGCAAAATCCACAGGATAGGGGAAATCAATCTGATTGGTTGGGGTCCCAGTGGTTATGAGAATGTGGGAAACATATCCCCATCAAATAAACAGTGGGGACAGTGCTCCATTAATTCTCTATAGGTCTTGTTATCCCTTAGCCTTTGAATAACTAGGAGAGGGGTATGTTCTCATGTACTATATGGCGTTTTTCAGAAATATGTCATATGGCATTTTTAGGGTTCAAAAACGCAGAGACCAGATGTTAGTGGGGAAAATCGAAACACAACACCCATAGGACATTTTTTTGCTATGGTGGGGTTTTTTGTGTTTTGCCACAAGCTTCTATAGGGGGGGATATTGTCATGTCTATATGGAAATTAGTGTTTTTTATGTTCTTCAACATAAAACCTGGAATCACATGATTTGTACCGGAAAAAGCCCCACAAGGGATAAAATGAGAACTAAACTTTACACTAAAATGAGAACATGGCAGAAAAAGTGCCAGAAAAAAACACCAAAAAGCAGGAAGATGTGCAACAGTCTTAATCTTGGTTCACGTTTGTAGTGAATTCAGTAGAATTAAATTGGTCCTTTTTTTCTTTCAAATCAACTGGTGTATAAACATTTGTATTTAACTTTTATGAAAAAGTCTGACTCAGTGTTCTCTGCTGCCACCTCTGTTCAGAGTAGAAGAGGTTTTCTATGGGGATTTGCTACTGCTCTGGAGAGTTCCTGTCATGGACAGAGGTGGCAGCAGAGACTGTGTCAGCCTGGAAAGAGCACAGCACTTCCTGCAGGACATACAGCAGCTGATAAGTACTGGAAGACTTTTAAATAGAAGTAATTTACAAATCTATATAACTTTCAGACACCAGTTTGTTTGAGAAGAAAAAAGTTTTTGCCAGAGTACCTCTTTAAATTAAATAAAAAAGTAAATTAGCTTGACAGTGGAAACTTAAACTAGACAGTGTAAAAATGCACCATATTAAGGTCTCGTTCACACAACGTTTTTATTCTTTTTGCTCCACGACCTCCATACCTTCCCATATAGTTATGATTATATACAGAAAGGTTCACGGAAGAGGGACTAAGTCACCCAAATTTGTATTATAGCCTACTAATTAATTATGGCTATCGGTGTCACTCTTACTCAAATACCAGAAAAACCCACCACAAAGATGAATACAAAAAGGACCATGGGCATAAATTCTGAAGCACTATAAAATTTATTAATCACAATTATGTTCATAACATGATAGAAATTTCACATAAAATATCATTAAAACGTATTTAAAAAAATAACCAAATACCATATATGTAAAAAGGTAGACCACAACATAAGATAAATGGGTGATAGGAAAAATTAAAATGAACTACAAAGATGTGTCCTGTCTCAAAGTAACCCGCTATTCTAGCAATCGTATGGCATAAGACAGAACACAAAGGGTCATAAACCGTATTGTCACTCACCCATCAATCCTATGTGGGTCCCACACGTCCCTACGTACGTTTCACCACACCGGGCTTCTTCAGGGAACCATATAGTTATGATGTAGGCCACTTTATACCATCTGTTCTACATAGACTCCCAAAATTCATACTGAAATACCTCCCATCCTTGCTTTTTTTTAAATCACCCCCCTTTTCCTATTTTATGAATACAAATAAATAAATAAACATATTTGGTATCTCCGCTTGCATATTCTCCCAAACTATTAAATGATCACATTCCTGATCATGCACAGTAAACAGCTTAAGTGCAAAAAAATACGAGGGCACGGGTACAGGTAAGTATACTTTCCTTATTATGTTCTTGCCTGCCTGAGATTTGTCAGTTTAAAGGGGAACTCCGAATAAGAAAAACTTGTTTTCTATTAAAAATACATTAAAAGTTAAATATATGTATACAATGTATTACTGTATCTGTATGGTTCTGCCACACTGGAAGCTGATAGAAATCCAGGAAGTGGAAAAAAAATGGGCCCTGTGCAAATCCACATTGTCTCCTGCTCCCTCTGCTATCCCCCCTTAGGAGACAAATCTTCTATGCCTCTGTCTCACATTGTGTGTGTTTGCTGAGCACAGGCTGATGATGCAGACAGGGGGCAGGGCGTGATGTCTCAGGAGGCTTGGCTGGATCCCCCAATCCCCTGAGTGATTTACCATCTCTGACTGGCCAGAAGCAGGTGTTGCACTTATTTTTCTAATTGTGCAGAAGTGTGCAGTGAAATTAGGGCTGTGTTCACAGATGTTGGAGTGTCATTGCAGTACTGCAGCGTATTCACAAAAATGATGCAGTAACACATGTAAATTATGCTAAACGGCAGAGAGGATCAGAGCCTTATTGTTGGGCTTAACTTCAAAAAAAAAATCTTTACTTTATTCCAATATCAGTGTTGTTACAGGTAAGTAATGCTTTATGCTTCTGCAGAAGTTTATTTTTTTTTACCTCTACCTGGAGTTCCCCTTTAATGGGACTTCTCCTTTCAAGATACTTATGTGGCATCATATACTGTTTGCATAGAGTGACTGACAAGTCACCAGCACTGAGCCAGCACTGCTGGTCACATACACAGCACTGTGCAAAGGTTTGGTTATATCTGGTATTTGTAGGGTGGGCCCCTAGAATTAAATTCCCTTGTGGGCCCAAGGTACCCCAGTCCGTCACTGTCCGTATTTACTCGGGAGAGCCAGTCGAAGTCTCGAAGAGGCTGCAGGAGGTGATGAGCGCTGGGCTGTAGTATGCTGCAGTAAGGCGGCCGTCAGTTGCTGGATCTGCTGTGACTGTTGCTGGATTTGTTGAGCCTGTTGGGCGACCACTCTGGCTACGTCACGGATATCAGGCATCTCGCCGGGATCCATGGTTGGAGCCTACTGTAACGCCTGGAGTTGTGGATCCACTGAACCTTCACTAGCGATGGCACTAACCTCACAGGGAGCGAAATTTAAGGGGCCGCTGGTTATCACCAGAGCCCGTCGCAAGGCGGGATGGACTTGCTGCGGCAGGCGACCCCCAGGTCGCTACCCCTGGCTTGGTTGCTAGTGACGGCAGGTGAGGCGTGGCAGGAGTAGTAGGCAGGAGAGGCAGGCAGGCAGAGGTCTGTAGGCGTGATCGCAGGTGACAGACGGTAGTCAAGAACAATAGGAAGGCAGCGGACATGAACTATGGACCGGGTCAGCGGACAGGAACAAGGAACAAGGACTGAGGTCAGGAACAACAGGGAGCTGGGCCAAACGCTATGGGAAGCATGTAGAGGCTCCAACACGAGGGACAGGGCATGCTAGGATTTATAGGGAGTGATTGGTGCAAACCTCCAATTAGGGGCGGACTGGCCCTTAAAATCCGAGACAGCCGGCGCGCGCGCGCCCTAGGAGGCGGGGACGCGCGCGCCGGCCGGTACAGACGGAGACAGGAGTGGGGCGAGGTAAGGCGCCCCCCGGGGCTGAACTGGTAGCAGCGCCGGGTCCCTGCACATGGACCCCGGCGGCTGCATGGGGCAGAGAGAGGTTGCGGCAGCGGCCCGGAGCACGGGAAGCCGCCGTGACAATTTTCTCTTAGTTTTTGGAAATTAGCCTTCCTGAAATTAAATGTTTTTGTAGCCCCTCTACTAATAATTTTATTGAAGGATAATTGAAAACTTACTGTGTTATGGTCACTGTTACCTAGGTGACCCCCCCACCTTTATTTTTGATATTCTGTCTGGCCTATTGGTTAAGATTAGGTCCAGGAGTGCCCCCCCCCCCCCCTCTTGATGGTTCCTGTACTAGTTGGGAAAGGTGATTATCTTTTACTATTTCCAAAAACCCGCTTCCCTTGTTGGAGCTGCAGGTTTCTGCTTTCCAGTTTATATTTGGGTAGTTAAAGTCCCCCATAATAATGACTTCCCCCTGCTTCGCTGCCGCGTCTATTTGTCTTATAAGAAGATTTTCTGATTCTTCCACTATACTTGGAGATTTATAACTCACTCCTATAAGAATTTTATTATTCTTCGTTCCTTCCCTTATTTCTACTCAAAGAGACTCCACATTATCATCACATATATCCTCCCGCAGAATGGGCTTAAGGCATGATTTAACATATAGGCAGACTTTCTTATTTTTACGGTCATTTCTGAATAGACTTTAACCCTGGATATTAACAGCCCAGTCATAACTCTCATCCAGCCATGTCTCGCTTATCCCCACTGTATCATATTTCTCTTCAACCATTATGAGTTCTAATTCCTCAGCTTTATTAGTGAGGCTTTGAGCATTTGTATAGATACATTTAATATGTTTGTCCATATTTCCTTTCCTCTTATCACTAGTGACTGTTCTATCCCCTCCTGCCGCTCCACCCCTAGTTCCGTAATCTAGGCCTAAGTCCCTAAAATCATTTTTAAGGACCCTCCACCTACCTCTAACTTTATCATTAGTGCCAATGTGAACTATGACTGCTGGGTCATCACCAGCCCCTCCCAGTAATCTGTCAGCCCGATCCGCGATGTGATGAACTTGAGCACCAGGTAGAAACTTTTTGTTCATGTAAAATTTATATTAATATGAAGAACACAATGATTTGGGCACACATGCATTTTCATTACGTTACTGCATCACTTTGTTGCAGTAATTATTCCATTGCCTTCCTTCATTGCATAAACACAATAAAACTCCATTCCCTTATATAGTTTCCAAAGAAAACAAATCAAGTCCTTCATTGCGTTATTGCAATGAAACTCAAATGTGTGTAAACATACCCTCAGGTAGCCATTATTGCTCTGACTAGTCAGTGACAGGCTAGGATATGTTTGGTGCATCCTACAGCTATATTTAAAAAAAAAAACTATGCTGTTTGCACATGTTTATTGTATTATCAATAAAGATTAAGAATATTTGTGAACTCAGTCAAAAGAGAGAGACACTGGTTGTGGGAGTACTCGGTTTTCTCATGTATTATGGTGCATTCACACCTACAGGATCTGCAGCTGATTTTCTGCAGCAGATTTCAGTTAAATAACTGAACACAGCATCAGATTTGATGCTGTGTTCAGTTATTTAACTGAAATCTGCTGCAGAAAATCAGCTGCAGATCCTGTAGGTGTGAACGCACCCTTAACATGTATTTTCTCACCATGACAAGCCCTTTTATATAGAAGCCTATCTGACAGCTCTGGCAATCAGGGCTGATTTATGGGGAAAGCCATGGCTGACGGTACATTCCCCTTGCAGTGGCTGCTGCCTTACAAATAGTAGATCTTGTTCATATAGTTGATCTTGATCTTGCTCAAATAGTTGATTTTGCCCATATGTCATAATAGGGCACATGGAAGGGGCTGTTTTGTTCAGACAATTCTTGCAATTGTGCTGCACTTATCCTGAAATATTACCTGAGACAAAAAGCGAGAATTATTACTCACCGATAATTCGTTTTTCATGAGTCCATCATGACAGCACCACCTGGAGATTGAATGCCATTAGTCCTAATAGGAACAGGAAGCACGAGAGGTTAAAAAGGGCCCCTCCCCATCTCACCCTCAGTGTTTATCAATTACTATCAACATAGCATATCTTAACACAAAGTATCATATAGAATAATAAGGGCGGGTAATAAACGGGTGCTGTCATGATGGACTCATGAAAAACGAATTATCGGTGAGTAATAATTCTCGCTTTTCAGACCGTCCAGTTATGACAGCACCACCTGGAGACATACCAGATCACCAATTAGGGGGGGACCACAGCCTGTAGCACTTTCCGTCCGAACGCTAGATCTTGGGACGTGGCCACGTTCAGCTTGTAGTGTCGATAGAAGGTATGAGGGGATGACCATGTAGCCGCTCTGCAAATCTGTTCAAGTGAAGCTGCAGATTTCTCTGCCCAGGAGACAGACATAGCTCGAGTAGAATGCGCTTTTAAGGCTTTTGGTACTTCTCTATTTGAGGCTTTATAGGCTTCTGCAATTGCCGATTTCATCCATCTTGCTATAGATGCCTTTGAAGCCTTCTTGCCCCTGTTGGGGCCTTGAAATTGGAGAAACAGATTAGCATCCGTTCTCCAGGCTTTGGTATTTTGAAGATAAGTGAGAACTGCCCTGCGAACATCTAAGGTATGGAAACAAATTTCCTTGTCGTTTTTAGGAGGATCACAAAAGGACGGCAAGATGATATCTTGTGACCTGTGGAAATTTGAAACCACCTTAGGAAGAAAAGACGGGTTCAGTTTGAGGACAATTCTATCGTCTAGAACCGTAAGGTACGGTTCTTCCGTGGAGAGTGCCTGGATTTCGCAGACTCTTTTCGCCGATGTTATGGCAACTAAAAAAACGGTCTTTAGTGTCAAAAATCTTGTAGATAGTTCCTGGATAGGTTCAAAAGGTTTTTGGGTTAGAGCCTGTAGGACTAGGTTTAAGTCCCAGGGGGGAGTAAGGTTTGAGATTTTCGGTTTTAATCTCGAAACTGCTTTGAAAAATCTTTTAATCCACCTGTGCTCCGCAATTGGTGAATCGAAGAAGCTACCTAACGCAGACACCTGGACCTTAAGTGTACTAAGCGAAAGTCCTTTATCTAGACCTTGTTGCAGGAAATCCAGTATTTGCGGCATGTCCGGTTTACAGGGATCAGGGGAAATGTCGCCACACCATGTGCAGAATTTTTTCCAGTATTTTAAGTAAATGGAGGATGTAACATCTTTTTTGCTACTTAGCATGGTGTCGATAACTCTTGGCGAAAGGCCCCTGCGAGCTAGGAGGGACTTTTCAGTAGCCAGGCCGCTAAGTGGAGTTGTTGAATCCCTTGGTGATTTAGCGGACCCTGGACGAGAAGATCTTCCCTTTGAGGTAGTAGGAGGGGACCTTCTATTGTCAGCTTTTTTAGGAGACAAAACCAACTTCTTTTTGGCCATACTGGAGCTATGAAGATTACCTGAGTATGAGCAACTAGGATTTTCTGTAGAGCTCTTCCTAACAGGGGAAATGGAGGGAACGCGTAGGCTAGATGGAAATTCCATGGCTGGATTAGGGCATCCACCGCCTCCGGATTGTCTTTTCGGTTTAGGGAGTAAAACTTTTCCACTTTCTTGTTTTTCCTTGTGGCGAATAGGTCCACCTCCGGAGTTCCCCATCTTTCTGTTAGGTTCAGGAACTCTTGTTGATTTAGACTCCATTCTCCTGGTAACATCTTTTCTCGACTCAAGAAGTCCGCTTTTGTGTTGTTTGTCCCTTTTAGGTGGACTGCCGACAATGACTGAAGGTGTACTTCCGCCCAGCTGAAGATTTCTGCTGCCATTTTTTGTAGGAGCGAGTGACGTGTGCCACCTTGGTGATTTATGAACGCCACTGTAGTCGCGTTGTCTGAGTATACCTTGACATCCTTTCCGTGCAGGAGATGTTCTGCACCTTTTAGTGCTTTGTATACTGCCTTCAGTTCTCTTAGATTTGATGAGCACCGGCTTGTCCTTTCCGACCATTGTCCCTGAAGGTATAGGTCTTGAACATGTGCTCCACACCCCCATTGGCTGGCGTCTGTCGTCAGGGTTACCATCTGAGGAGGGGACCAGCGAAGACCTTTTATTAGATTTTTTTCGTTTAACCACCACTTCATCGACAGCTTTATCTGTGTTGACACAGGCATCTTTGCATCTAGGTGCGACTGAAGACGGTCCCAGGTTTTTAGGATTTGAGTTTGCAGAATGCGTGAGTGACTCTGGCACCACGGTACTGCCGACATGCATGATGTCATGGAGCCGAGAATGGACATTGCCTCCCGGACCGTTGTTGTTGTCTTTCTGGAAAACCTCCTGAATTTGTCCAGAAGAGCTTGCACTTTGTCCTGGGGAAGAAAGGTCATCTGTCTTTCCGTGTCTAGCATCATGCCCAGAAATTTCTTTTTGTGGGCTGGGGTCAGATCCGATTTTTGAACGTTCACGATCCAGCCCAAATCTTGGAGAGAAGAAATGGTCAAAGCAATGTGTGCATTCAGTTGTTCTTTGGATTGAGCAACAATAAGTAGGTCGTCTAGGTAAGGAACTATCATTACACTTTTTAACCTGAGATAGGCTATCACCTCCACCATCACTTTCGTGAATATCCGGGGGGCAGAGGCTATTCCGAATGGGAGTGCCTTGAATTGGAAGTGGTGAGTGGTACTGTTGTGTATCAGAGCGAATCTTAGGTATTTTTGATGGTTTTCGTAGATGGGAATATGAAAGTAAGCGTCTTTCAAGTCTATTGTGGCTAGCCAAGCTCCCTTGGATATTAATGGAATTGCTGTTTTTAGAGTTTCCATTTTGAACCTCTTGTAGGCTATTACTCGGTTTAGAGGCTTGAGATTTATGATTGTCCTGAAAGCTCCATTTGATTTCTGGACCAGAAATAACCGAGAGTAATGGCCTAGACCCTGCTGGGAGAGGGGAACTGGAACTACTGCTTCCAATGAGAGAAGTTCTGATATGCCTAACCACAGACGGTTGTTCAATAAGTCTGAGTCGAGATTGGTTGTGCAGAATTTTGGAGGAGGGAGGTCTGAAAACTCTATCTTGTAACCCTTCTCTATTGTTGACAATATGAAAGGATTTGATGTTATATTCTCCCACTGGTGAAGAAATTGGGAGAGCCTCCCTCCTACCGGGATCGAGTCATTGTTTTTTGTCTGCGGGTTTGGGATTGAGCATGAACTCTCTCCCTTTGCCGCCCTTGGGATAGCTCCATCTCCCAGATTTCCCTTTTCCTCTATAAGAGGTGATGGTGTTCTGCTTATAGGGACGAAAATTTTGTTTACCTTTAGATGTCTTCTCTTTAGGGAAATCCTTTTTCCTGTCCGCAGCTTTCTCCAGGATGGAATCGAGAACTGATCCGAACACTAGAGATCCTTCGAAGGGAATGGCACACAATTTAGTTTTAGAGAGGTTATCACCTTCCCAGCTTTTTAGCCAGAGTGCCCTTCTAACAGAATTGGTGAGGGCTACTGATTTTGCTGCGAAGCGGACAGATTCTGCTGAAACATCCACCAGAAATGCTGTGGCCAGTTTCAGCATAGGTACGGACTTAAGCAAATCTTCTCTAGAGGACTTGTTACGGAGATGATTCTCCAGTTCCTCCAACCAAACAAATAGAGATCGGGCAGCACTGGTTGCGGCTATATTAGGATTTAGTGCAGCAGCAGCAGAATCCCATGCCTTGCGCAGCAAACTATCCATTTTTCTATCTATGGGGTCTTTAAGCTGCGAGGCATCCTCGAAAGGGAGGGAGGTTTTCTTTACCACTTTAGCTACTTGGATATCAATCTTTGGGGACTCCGACCAGAGGTTGATATCTGCTTCATCAAAGGGAAATCTCGCTCTAAATTCCTTAGGTATTTGCAATCTTCTTTCAGGGTCACGCCACTCATCTAGAATTATATCTTTGATGTTACTATGAATAGGAAAAACACGCTTTTTCCTAGGCTTGAGACCCGCAAACATCTCATCTTGTTTATTTAGTGACTTCTGTATTTCTTTGATATCCATAGTATTTCTGATAGCGTTTAATAAGATATCTGTATCCTCAGCCGAGAAATAGTATCTTTTAGGTTCTTCCAATGTTTCAGGGACAACTACGGTTTGTTCCTCACCGGATTTGTCACCAGAAGACAGAGGCTGTTCATCGGAATCAGAATCAGAAATAATACGTCTATGTTTTTTAGGAGGTGGCTCAGGTGACTCAGACCTGTCTTTGGTCAGGGCAGCAGAAACTGTGGCTTTCACCTCCTGATTAATCATTTTCCGGAGTTCCTCCACCAGGGAAGGGGACTCCTGTCTCACAATATTAGATGTACATCCTGGACAGAGAGGTTTAATGTATCCTTCAGACAGCTTGTCTTTGCAGATAACACATCTCCTCGTATGTGGCTCCTTGTCTCCCTAAGGAGAGAAGGAAGCCATTACTGATAGGTACATAAAGTAAGCAAGTGGACCCCCTAAGGGTTAGCTACTCACATTGCTGGCAGAGGCGGCCTGCTCCACAGATTCAGAGCGGAGGGCGTCCATAGTGATAGAGACAAAGAGATCAAATGACTGTAAGTCTTACCTTATATATGATTTTCAGACCTCAAACCAGCTTGCAATTGGCGCCCTCTGGCACAAGCACGCCCTCCGGAGACCCCACGCCGACCTAGCGATTTTCCGGTGGTCGGCGCCATCTTGGGGGCGGAGCTTCCGGTCCCAGGATGCATCGCGCCCTGCGCGTGACGTCAGACGCCACGCTCGCTCTGGGACCGGAAGAGACCAGGGGAAGACACACTCGTGGTCCCACGGTCCGGCAATGGAGTCGCAGCACTCCCTCCTCCGCTGCTTAGACTCAGAGAGCGCGGCAGTGAGGAAAAGATGGGACCGGGAGGCACAGATTCCGCGCGACCCAGTGCAGACTGTGGAGGAGAACTGGGGACCCGGCCAGATGCCCTTCGTCTGCCTGACCGCCACTTCAGACTCTGATCCCGCTGTCAGCCCCAGGACCAGGAGGAGGTAAGACCTCACGTGCTATGTCCTGATAGGAACAGGAAAACACTGAGGGTGAGATGGGGAGGGGCCCTTTTAACCTCTCGTGCTTCCTGTTCCTATTAGGACTAATGGCATTCAATCTCCAGGTGGTGCTGTCATGACTGGACGGTCTGAAAAGTATGTTTTGATTCCTTCATGACCTCCAACTATATGCAGAAAGTAATGACACAGAGACAATTGTAAGTTGTGTCAATCTACACTTGATCTATAAATTAACAGGTTCAAAAATATCACCTGAATTTATTAAACAGATCTAATTATCACAGACAAAGGGAAAAAAAGGTTAAAAAAACAACAACTTAGTGGCACAATTACTGCAGGCTTATAGGTGTAAGAAAGTCAAGGAGTCCTAAAATATTTGGATTGAGTCATAAGCCATGTTGTGACTGGCATACAAACACAATATTTTGTGCTAACAAAATGTAGCAGCCAGTCAGAAATGTCTTATCTGTGGAAAAGTTCTGGAATTGTTTGTACATGGTTGTAGTTGCCCATGTAATATGCCCATCGTATAATGCTCTTGACTGAAATATGTAAACAATTTAAGTTGTCACTGTCATAAAAAAAACCTTTTGATGTGTCAAAGAGACTTTACTTTTACTTTAAAGAAACTGAACTGCAATGCCACACTTAAAGGGGAACTCCAGTGATCCTATACAAAAATAAAATACACCAAAGCATATAGGTGCACTTACCGATCACCCACCAATTGTTCAACACCTTTCACACTTGTCTACACAGCTCCTAGTCCCAGATTCCAATTTTTACCATTGATCCCAGTTTTACATCATGGCACACAGCCAGGAAACATCATTTCCCAGCATACATTGCATCTCAGAGCCAACTGCCAGATCTGCTTCTGATTTGCACAGTAAACACAACGGGGGAGATTTATCAAACTGGTATAAAGTAGCATTGTCTTAGTTTCCCCTAGCGACCAATCAGATTCCACCTTTCATTCCCCACGGATTCTTTGAAAAATAAAAGGTGGGATCTGATTGGTTGCTAGGGGCAACTGAGACAATTCTACTTTACACTAGTTTGATAAATCTCCCCCTATATTTCTGTCTAATAATCTACATAGATTAGAGAAAGAAAGCGAGAGAGAGATATGACAACAGTGTCTCCTTTCCCCTGTACTACTCGAGAGGCTATTGTTTTCCCACCCTTGGCCAGGTGATTACTGTGTGATGTCAGTGGTGGGCAGGGTTACAGATGAGGTGTTACAACTTGCCTAGCAAAAGAAGAGACAGACATCAAACCTCTCAATCAATCACTGACTAAGACAGGACTGGACTGCGGCCAGTGATTGGCTGAGCAAGCTGTCCATCCAAGTCTGGGAAGTGGAGGTGGGATCATTTAGCAGGGGACCCAGAGATACCGAGGAAGCATAGAGAGGTAAGAATGTTTTTTTTTTTTTTTTTTTTTTTGCAAACAACCCCTTTAAGTAACGTCAGATGACTTTTGGGTTGATTTTCTGTATAATTGTAGATCGTGCAGCTCTTCTCTAATATTTCATGTTTACATATTATGTTCTTGACCACCTGGGGCAAGAGCTCTGCATCCTCTGCTTGCTACTCTTCTTTGTTTATCTTGCTGAGAGCACCAAAGGGTGCGGAAGCTTTTATAGATAACAAAGCCGCTTTGAACTTTAGACAGGATACCTCCGATATCATCAATGGCTCTATGTTTGATGATTTTTTTTTTACTTTCCTTTTGAGTGATTTCATAAAAAATAAGTGAAACATGAAAGGGCTATTTTTTCTTGCTTACCAGTTTTTAAAGCACTGTAATACTAAATCTAAAAATGCATGATAAAAAAGGAGGTAGTCTTTCCCCTGTGTTTGTGGCCATATATTTTAGCTGTTGGACAAACAATTATGTATGTCCAGATTTAGTCCACAGGATTTCCTGCATGTTTCTGGAATTGTCTTGACGAAACCCAGCAGAGAACACAGTGGTCTATCTCCTGCTCATCCATTCCATTTTTAATTAGGAAATGGTTAAGGGGCAGGGCTTAGCCAAGGGATTCATTGTTACTGTCACACTTTAAAAACGCAGCGATACGGTACGTGTGAAGCTACCCTAAGCAATATAATGATGAATATTGTCTGCTCTGGACTGGCTGGGCCGGACTGGGCATCTGACAATTTGGCCAAATGTCAGAGACGCTACTGTGCAGAGTGGGGCGCTTTCCTCTTTTCCTGCACAGCCCTCCCTGCACTTCACAGCCCAGTAAATTACTAGATATAGAAGATGTAGTGCAGATGGGACGGTGCAGGGGAGAGCAGCCATACACTATATTAGCGGGTGTGAAGGGAGTCGGGCTCAACCGGAGAGAGGGGCTTATATGGGGCAGGACACTTCGGTGTATGGACCTGCCAGCTCCTGCTCTTCAACTGCAATATCCATCAATCAACCAAGAAAGAAAGCAGGTAAGTGTATAGGTGTGTGTGCATGCTGGTGCGCCCTGCTGACTGATATGTGTAGTGTGTGTGTGTACCCTCCTGACTGATATGACAAGTGTATGTATGGTATGTAGCTGGTATGTTAGTGACACATACAGTATGTGGCAGATATGTTAGTGGCATATGCTGTATGTAGTGGGTATGTTAGTGGCGCGTGTGGTATGTAGTAGGTATGTTAGTGGCAAATGCGGTATGCAGTGAGTTGTTAGTGGCATATGCAGTATCTAGTGAGTATGTTAGTGGTATATGCTGTATGTAAGTGGCATGTGTGGTATGTAGTGGGTATGTTAGTGGCATATGCAGTATGTTAGTTGCAAATGTGGTATGTAGTTGGTATGTTAGTGGCACGTGTGGTATGAAGTGGGTATGTTAGTGGCATATGTGGTATGTAGTGGGTATGTTAGTGGCATATGTGTTATCTAGTGAGTACGTTAGTGGCATATGCAGTATCTAGTGAGTATGTTAGTGGTATATGCTGTATGTAAGTGGCACGTGTGGTATGTAGTGGGTATGTTAGTGGCATATGCAGTATGTTAGTTGCAAACGTGGTATGTAGTTGGTATGTTAGTGGCACATGTGGTATCTAGTAAGTACGTTAGTGGCATATGCAGTATCTAGTGAGTATGTTAGTGGCATATGCTGTATGTTAGTGGCACATGTGCTATGTAGTAGGTATGTTAGTGGCATGTGCAGTATGTAGTGAGTATGTTAGTGGCATATGCAATATGAAGTGAGGATGTTAGTGGCATATGCAGTATATTAGTGGCACGTGTGGTAGGTAGTGGGTATTATAGTGGCACATGTGGTATGTAGTGAGTATGTTAGTGGCACGTGTCGTAAGTGAAAGGTATGTAAGTGGCACATGTGGTATATAGAAGGTATGTAAGTGGCATATGCAGCATAAAATGGGTATGTTAGTGGCACATGTGGTATGAAGCAGGTATGTTGGTGACATATGCAGTATGTAGCGGGTATGTTGGTAGCACAAGCAGTATGTAGTGGTTATGTTAGTGGCACATGCAATATGTAGCGGGAATGTTAGTGGTATATGCCAATTGAGTGAAAGGAGCACGGGTGCTAAGTTTGCAGTGTTAATGTACCAGCACGTGGTCATGTCCGTTATCTCCTACCTGCTGCACATTGCTCTGTCACCACCTCCACACCTCTCTGCTCAGTTGTTGGTGTTTGTCAGTCAGCAAACCATGGCTGTGCTCCCTGGCTATCTGCTACTTCCTCACTTCCTAGTGTCCTTCTGCCATTTGGATCTTGTTCCATTTCTAATTCTCAGATTCCGCAGCGCTTCACCTATCTGTATGTTTTTGGGTGTGAGAGGAAACCCATGCAAACACAGAGAGAACATCCAAACTCTTTGCAGATGTTGGCCATCATTCCTTGTGACAGGTTCTGGTGAAAACTGGGGGCTCCTTAGACTCTGCTCTTTGGAGAAGGCATGTTAGCACTCCTCGGTGATCCAGGGGATCCACCACCTCATGCCTGGTCCAACTGTTACAGTGAGTAATGGTATTGTGCATAATTACTAGTGTAATATACTATCACTTACATTTTTCTGGTCCATGGTGTTTTTTGAAAATGCAGCATGCTGTGAGTATCATTTACTGTAATTTTATTTTATTTTTTAATATGACTATAGGAGGGTGCATGCTGCATTTTGGGGGAAGAAGCATTAAAAATTGCATTAAAAAACATTCAATGGGTACTCCAGCACTTAAAAACTTCTGATTTTGTGCTTTCTCACCACGTTCCACCCGTGTCATCTTCCTGCAGCATCTCCAGGTCCCCCACTCAATGCTGCCACCTCCACTTCCAAGACAGGCAGTAACAGCCAGCTCAGCCAATCACAGTTCATGCTGCTGTCCCATCCCACTGCTGAGCTTGTCTCAGAATTAGAGGAGGCTGCAATCAGTGGGGAAACTGGAGACACTGCAGAAGGACAAGGGATGAAAGTGGTGAAGTAAGTATAAGATATTTATTATGTTTTATAGAAGGGCAGCAATATATTAATAGTTTTTAGGCGCCTCTGTGCCCTCCAATGCCAGGGCTGAATTTCAGTCCAGCCCTGGAGGAGACTCCTAATAAACGTAGACTAAAAACTGTAAGTAACTCAATAAGAGTCTTAAATGGAACAAATCTGCTGAAATCTCACGAGTAAGTTACCAAACATTGCCAATACAGCTCAGCACACACTGCCCAAATGTTTAGCTATTGGCTGTGTCAAACTTACTTATGCCAAACTTACTTATAATAACTTCTGTGCTGTATGCTAATTCAGCTCAACTAGGCATCAGGAAGGTCATTGTGGTCCTGGGGCCGTCCAGCGCTGTAATCACATCTGTGTAATTCAAAGTGCAGTATCTTGGCTTCATCGCACAAACGCAGGCCTGTATGGAGGCTGAGAATCACGCCCATAGAGGCGTGATTAGAGTGCTAAACAACCCCAGGATTGTTACTAGTTCTACAACAAGGATCACTCCCATGCCTAATGCTGCGTTTACACGTAACGATTATCATGCGAATTTGCGCAATAACGATCTAATTTGAACGATATTTGTACGTGTAAACGCAGCGACCGATCAAACGACGAGCGAGAAATTGTTCATTTTGATCTTTGAACATGTTCTTAAATCGTCGTTGATCGTTCGCAAAAAATTTGCAGATCGTTCCGTCGTTCGACGATTTAACCAATGTGTGAGATAGGCTTAAGCGATCGCGAAACGATCGCAAAACAAATTTTCCGTACAATATATCGTACCGTCTAAACGCTGATTGTTATGAAAAAAAAAAAGTTACTCCGACATCGTTAATCATACGATTGGGCCAATTATCGTTTCGTGTTAACGCAGCATAATTGAGCTGAGTTAGCATACACGCAAGGCCGTATTAACAGCTGCTGCTCTAGGCACTAAGCCTGAAGACGCCCCATCTTCACTTAGCAATTAGCATTATGATTTTCTAGTTTCTGAACATCATATTGATATCTGATCAGTCCTAGGCCGCGTCCCCACATTTACTATATGTCACCACATGCAGCCGAAACCACACATATGTGGTAACCAATAGGCATGCTACTATAGGCGTAACCAATAGCACATGACTACTGGAAAAGAAATGGGAGCGTCATTTCGGCCACATGCATTTCTCTACATGTAGATACATTGTCTGAATCTCGTTTTTTATGGTTTTTAACTGCTTAAAACAAACAAATTAAATCAATGATTAGAGCGGTCTGCATATTGTCTGAAGGAATTCTCACCACAGGATTGGTAGATAAAAGCTGATAGCAGATTGGTAGGTAATAGCTCCAGGTGTCACATTTACCACGGCCATACCAGACCTGATCAATACCGCCATACTGTGACTGGATAACACCACCATACCAGACCTGACTAATACCACCATACTGTGACTGGATAATACCGCCACACCAGGCCTGACCAATACCGCCATACTGTGACTGGATAATACTGCCATACCAGACCTAACCAATACCGCCAAACTGTGACTGGATAACACCACCAGACCTGACCAATACCGCCACACTGTGACTGGATAACACCGCTATACCAGACCTGACTAATAACACCATAGTGTGACTGGATAACACTGCCATACCAGACCTGACTAATACCACCACACTGTGACTGGATAACACTGCCGTACCAGACCTGACTAATACCACCATACTGTGACTGGATAACACTGCCACACCAGACCTGACCAATACAGCCATACTGTGACTGGATAACACCGCTATACCAGACCTGACTAATAACACCATAGTGTGACTGGATAACACTGCCATACCAGACCTGACTAATACCACCATACTGTGACTGGATAACACTGCCAAACCAGACCTGACTAATACCACCATACTGTGACTGGATAACACCGCCACACCAGACCTGACCAATACAGCCATACTGTGACTGGATAACACTGCCATACCAGACCTGACCAATACCGCCAAACTGTGACTGGATAACACCACCATACCAGACCTGACCAATACGGCCACACTGTGACTGGATAACACCGCCATACCAGACCTGACTAATAACACCAAAGTGTGACTGGATAACACCGCCATACCAGACCTGACTAATACCACCACGCTGTGACTGGATAACAGCGCCACACCAGACCTGACCAATACTGCCATACTGTGACTGGATAACACCACCCTACCAGACCTGACTAATACCACCATACTGTGACTGGATAACACTGCCATACCAGACCTAACTAATAACACCATAGTGTGACTGGATAACACCGCCATACCAGACCTGACTAATACCACCATACTCCCTCCTTGAAAAGACACCAAATTTATTGGCAAGTCTGAACGGGAGGTGGGAGACAAAAAAAAAATTAAAAGAAAAAATAGTTGTTTCCTTCTCCATGCTCCCTGGTGCTGCCCCCTGCAAGGTGCTTCCCTAGGCACCGGACCACGGGTGCTTAGTGGTAAATATGGCCCTGCATACATGCAGGAGTTAATAATAGTAGTTTTGCTGGGCATGGGACATGGGCAATAGATATGTGCTTTGGCAGTGTGTGCTGAGCTGTATTAGTAATGTTTGGTAGGATACTGGCAATATTTCTGCTGATTGGTTCCCTATATAATAAAATCGTCAACCTGCCACTGGTGGCCGGTTTAGCTGTCAATATAAGGTTATGGCTGCTTTCCAACATCCACATATGGGGAGGGGTAAGCCAACAACATGCTGCTGTAGCAAAAGCAGCAGTCATGCAGTGAAAATACATCATACCTGACCCTGTCTTCATTGACATAGAAAAACATAGACGATAGAAGAGACCACCTGGTCCATCCAGTCTGCTCTTTTAGTATTTACTTTCTTATTATCTTATGATAGATATATGTTTATCCCATGTTAATATTTAGAAGATGTGGTAAACCTGCAAAAACTGAATTACTACTGCTGAAAATTTCCTTAGACCAGAGTTAAAGGGGTAGTGCAGCGCTAAAAAATTATTCATAGAATAACACACGTTACAAAATTATACAACTTTGTAATGTATGTTATGTCTGTGAATCGCCCCCTTCCCGTGTCCCACCACCCCCGCCCATGTACCCAGAAGTGTGTGGTGCATTATATATTACCTGATCCGTGTCGAGGGCCCGCCCTCCCTCGCCGCCCCCCCCCCCCCCCCGCCGCGTCATCAGCCACTCAGCCGCGATTGGCTGAGCATAACTGTGCTCAGCCAATCGCGGCTGAGCACAGTTGTGACGCGGCGGAGGGGGGACGGCGGCAGGGATTCGGCTGTCCGTCCAAAGATGACGTTTGGCACAAAATGGCAGACGGCCCTCGACACGGATCAGGTAATGTATAATGCACCACACACTTCCGGGTACACGGGCGGGGGTGGTGGGACACGGGAAGGGGGCGATTCACAGACATAACATACATTACAAAGTTGTATAACTTTGTAATGTGTGTTATTCTGTGAATCATTTTTTAGCGCCGCACTACCCCTTTAACAGCTGCCATGAAGAGATTAACCTGATTGGCCCACAATGGTAAAAGTAGCCATACATAGATGATGGTTGTCGGTTGAATGTTTTCTCAGCCAACAGCTCTCCCTCTCTCAATCTCTCCATACACATTAACATTTGTCTTGGCTGAGCATTCATGTGCTGTAGATATAGGTCTACAGTGCAGGTAACAGTATCTGTCCTTAAAGCATAACTGTCATGTTTTTTTTTATTGCAGAAATCAGTGGTATAAGCGATTTTAAGAAACTCTGTAATAGGTTTCATCAGCCAAAAAAGCCTCCTTCTGCACTCAAGAAGCAATTCCCCCCCCCCTGACTTCTTATCTGTGCATTATCAGGCAAACATGAGCCAGTGAAGACGGGCTCTGCTCTCTCCATTGTAAGCCTATGAAGGGGGGAGGGGCCGAGGGAGATGAGGGAGCAGGAAGAGGTGACATGAAGGTCAGCTGTTTATAGACTCTCTGGGCACCTAAAATGCTAAATTCAGGTGTCAGAAAGGTCAGTGCTTATCTATGAACTTACTAAGAGAAGATTGAAGGGTGTTGTGCTGTGCAGGACTGCTCCATGCTCAGTCACTCCTAACAGCCCCTCCCCTCTCCATAGCCACATAATGGAGACAGAAATCCTGCTTCATTTGATCTGAGGGGGGAGGCTGGGAGACTATTACAGAGTTTCTTAAAATCGCTTGTACTGTTGATATTTAATGTTTTCAGAAAAATGGCCCTGAAATGACAGTTACGCTTTAATGGGGTTATCCAGAGCTACAAAAACATGGCCAATTTTCCTCCTACTGTTGTCTCCAGTTCAGGTGTGGTTTGCAATTAAGCTCCATTTACTTCAATGGAACTGAGTTTCAAAACCCCACCCAAACTGGAGACAACAGTAGGGGGAAAGTGGCCATGTTTTTGTAGTGCTGGATAGCCCCTTTAAGACCACTATAAGCCGCACGCTCCACAGAGTGGGATTTATGAGAATTATGTAGGGATATTTTGAAAAAAAAAATAATAATAGTATGTTGCAAAAGCATAAAAGCATTGCTTACCTGTGTGCCCCAGTTCTGAAATCATTTTTCTATTTTTGTGTTGCTGTACTTCCTGATTGATCAGGTACTCAGTACTACAATTCCCAGCATTAATTGTTTCCCTCAGCCCTTCCGACCTGCCTACTCCCCTCCCCTAGCACTCCTGCCAGTTTTCCACCCAGAGCTGTTGAAGAACACCTCATTACACAGCAGACTGTCGTACCATCAGTGAGGTTGAAGCACCTGCTGTGGTCATTGCCTGTCTGCTACTCTGGCTGAGGCATCATTCATCACAAGGAGCAGGCCTTAGGGCCCTTTTACACGGAAAGATTATCTGACAGATTATCTGCCAAAGATTTGAAGCCAAAACCAGGAACAGACTAGAAACAGAGATCAGGTCACACATGAAAGCCTGAGATTTCTCCTCTTTTCAAATCCAGTCCTGGCTTTGGCTTCAAATCTTTGGCAGATAATCTGTCAGATAATCTTTCTGTGTAAAAGGGCCCTTAAACACACCTCATTATTCCCTAACTGTTCCTATAAAGATATATTTGTATCTGTGTACAGTATATGACAGATGTGACAGCACAGCCTGGAGGAGGGGAGCCTGATTTTAACTCTATGAGGTACACAGGGAGCTGCTGTCAGTATATACAGTGAGTACACTTACTAATAATGTACACTGAGCAATTTTACCATAAAGTGTCCAACCTCTTGAAGGAGAAACAATTAAATGTCTTGGTACGGTCCAGGAGAAAAAGAAGCGCTGCACCTCACACCTATGGCTGACACTAATGCCTTTCGGCTGTATATAAAAAAACATCAGAAGTTTGTGTGTAAATTGATCAAGCCACACTGCCCCATGTACCAACGTGCAGGTCTCTGATACACATGGGTCCCTACACTGTCCACACTGTGTCGGTCAGTGACCACCACCCCCGCCAGGCGTGCACAGGCAGGGAAGGGAGGCCATGGAACGGCCCTGCAACCCCCATGTCACAGGACCAGACCCAAAAAGGCCCCCCAAAAACACCCAGCTGGCACCACCGGCGGAGGAGGTTGCCCCCAAACAGCACAAGTCTGGATAAGGTATTACACTCACCATAGCTGCTGCAGACAGAATGGGAAAGACAGGAGGGATTAAAACCTGTGCACTCAGGTGTCTCCTGCTAATTGCGGTCATGTGGGTCTCGCCAGGAGGAGTGCAAAAACACTTAGAAAAGAAATAAAGAAATACGGTCCAGGAGAGAAAGAAGCGCTGCACTTCACACCTATGGCTGACACTAATGCCTCTCGGCTGCATATAAAAAAACATCAGAAGTTTGTGTGTAAATTGATCAAGCCACACTGCCCCATGTACCATGTACTTTTTTGGGGGGCACTTTGGGTTTGGTCCTGTGACATGGGGGTTGCAGGGCCATTCCATGGCCTCCCTTCCCGGCATGTGCACGCTTTGTGGGGGTGGCGGTTGCTAACCGACACGGTGTGGAGTTAGCTTAGGGACCCGTGTGAACCAGGAGACCTGCATGTTGGTACAAGGGGCGATATGGCTTGATCAATTCATATTCCAACATCCTGTAGTTGTTTTTTTAAAATAGGCTTAGCAGCATTAGTATCAGCCATAGGTGTGATGTGCAGCCGCTCCTCTATCTCCATGTCGGATTTTGTATTTTTCTCCCCTTTCTGGGCAGCTGGCACTCCCCTTTAAATGACCCATGTGGCCTAAGTCAGCAGAGCATATACCTGTGCTCACACGACAGTACCTCCATGTTTTTCCCATTCTGTCTGCAGCAGTTTTTGGTGAGTGTAATATCATATCCATACTTTTGTTGTTTGGGGGCAGCCTTCCTCGCCGGTGGTGCTGGCTGGGACTTTGGGGGGCACTTTGGGTTTGGTCCTGTGACATGGGGGTTGCAGGGCCATTCCAAGGCCTCCCTTCCCTGCATGTGCACGCTTTGCGGGGGTGGCGGTCGCTGACCGACACGGTGTGGAGTTAGCGTAGGGATCGGTGTGAACCAGGAGACCTGCATGTTGGCACACGGGGCGATATGGCATGATCAATTCATATTCCTGAAGTTTCAGCCATAGGTGTGATGTGCAGCCGCTCCTCTATCTCCATGTCAGATTTTGCATTAAATGTCTTGGAATGACTTTGTCAATCCAACTAAAAATCTGTAACATGAAATAAAGACTGCTGTAAACCAATACATCCAAGTCAAAGTGTAACTATCATCTTTAGTGGGCAGCAGGTTACGTTGGTCACATGCTGGAAATGGATTTCTTCTGGCAGTGCAGTTGACTGCATTGTGTACAATAGCGCTGCCATAAGAAATCTGTTCCCGGCGTGCACCTGTATCAGAAGTGCGGTGCCAGGATAGGCTGTCAAAATCCTGGTAAAGATCATAGTCAGGGCCGTATTTGCCACTAGGCACCCGTGGTCCGGTGCCTAGGACGGCGCCCTGCGGGGGGCGGCACCTGCAGGGATCAAAATATATATTTTTTTAATAAAAAAAAATATTTTTAACCCCCGCCGCCCTAGGTACCGGACCACGGGTGCCTAGTCTGCGGCTGGAAGGGGGGGTGTGACGCCGCCGCTACCGCCAACGTTGTGCAGCCCCGGGGCACCTTCCGGCACACGCTGCTTCTATCTCAGGCCGGCAGCTCACCCCTGCAGCCCCGCGGTGCCCGAACTTCTTCCTGCTCGGCGCGATGACGTCACGAGCGCTGCAGCAGGAAGAAGTTCGGGCACCGCGGGGCTGCACGGGTGAGCTGCCGACCTGAGATAGAAGCAGCGTGTGCCGGAAGGAGCTCACCCCGGACGCCCCCGAAGCTGCTTTGGGGGGACCTGCCTAGTGTGCCTCTGCCCCCGGCTGTTCCCTCTTCCCCACACAGCTGCTCCCCCTGCCTGTGCCCCCCATCTGCTCCCCCTGCCCCCATCTGCTCCCCCTGCCTGTGCCCCCCCTGCCCCATCTGCTCCCCCTGCCTGTGCCCCCCCTGCCCCCATCTGCTCCCCCTGCCTGTGCCCATCTGCTCCCCCTGCCTGTGCCCCCCAGCTGCTCCTCTGCCCCCCAGCTGCTCCCTCTTCTCCCCTTGCCCCCCCAGCTTCTCCCTCTGCCCCCCATCTTCTCCCCCTTCCACCCCAGCTTCTCCCCTGCCACCCCAACTGCCCCCATCCTCTCCCTGCCACCTCAGCGGCTCCCCCTGCCACCCCCAGCTTCTCCCCCTTTCTGTCACCCCAGCTGCTCCCCCCCTGTCACCCCAGCTTTTCCCCCCCTGTCTCCCTTCCCTAGTCCCCCCCCAGCTGCCTCCCTTCCCCAGCCCCCCCAGCTGCCTCCCTTCCTCAGCCCCCCCAGCTGCCTCCCTTCCCCAGTCCCCCCCCAGCTGCCTCCCTTCCCCAGTCACCCCAGCTGCCTCCCTTCCTCAGCCCCCCCACACCTGCCTCCCTTCCCCAGTCACCCCCAGCTGCCTCCCTTCCCCAGTCACCCCCAGCTGCCTCCCTTCCTCAGCCCCCCAGCTGCCTCCCTTCCCCAGCCCCCCCCCAGCTGCCTCCCTTCCCCAGTCACCCCCAGCTGCCTCCCTTCCTCAGCCCCCCCCAGCTGCCTCCCTTCCCCAGCCCCCCCTGCTGCCTCCCTTCCCCAGCCCCCCCTGCTGCCTCCCTTCCCCAGTCACCCCCAGCTGCCTCCCTTCCTCAGCCCCCCCCAGCTGCCTCCCTTCCTCAGCCCCCCCCAGCTGCCTCCCTTCCCCAGTCACCCCCAGCTGCCTCCCTTCCCCAGTCACCCCCAGCTGCCTCCCTTCCCCAGTCACCCCCAGCTGCCTCCCTTCCCCAGTCACCCCCAGCTGCCTCCCTTCCCCCACCCCCAGCTGCCTCCCTTCCCCAGTCACCCCCAGCTGCCTCCCTTCCCCAGTCCCCCCCTAGCTGCCTCCCTTCCCCAGTCACCCCCAGCTGCCTCCCTTCCCCAGTCCCCCCCTAGCTGCCTCCCTTCCCCAGTCACCCCCAGCTCCCTCCCTTCCTCAGCCCCCCCCCAGCTGCCTCCCTTCCTCAGCCCCCCCCCCAGCTGCCTCCCTTCCCCAGTCCCCCCCCCCAGCTGCCTCCCTTCCCCAGTCACCCCCAGCTGCCTTCCTTCCCCAGTCACCCCCAGCTGCCTCCCTTCCCCAGTCACCCCCAGCTGCCCGCCTGCAGACGAGTTGTGGTCGGAGAAGTCTTCATGATGGCTGCCAGATGGAGAAGAAAGCAAAAAGTGAGCAACGGCAATGGGAGAAGACGTCACCTGTGAGTCATTAGTAACTGCACTGTAAACACTTCTATAGTGTGCAGAGCCTGTGTACCATTGGGGTCTAAATGGGTCAGTGTATGGTTTGCGGTAGTGTACTGACACAGCCCCATGGACACTACAGTACACTAGCGCAAACTTTTAAACTAGAATCAAACTACAACAGCTGCAGGCACTACAACTCCCAGCATATGCTGAGGGCTGCAGACTGTCAGTACATGCTGGGAGTTGTAGTGCCTGCAGCTGTTGTAGTTGGGCCCTAGGTGGTATATAAGAATATATAGATCAGTGGGGGCTCAGCGCAGGAAAGTGACCCCAGAACATCACTGATAGGGATAGGGGGAGATGTTTTTGTTCTATCCCCTATCAGTGATGTTCTGGGGTCAGTTCCCTGCACCCACAGATCTATGTATTCTTATATGCCACAAAGCATCCAGTGTATAATGCACCTAGGACCCAACTACAACAGCTGCAGGCACTACAACTCCCAGCATGTACTGACAGTCTGCTGCCTTCAGGATATGCTGGGAGTTGTAGTACAGCGTAGACAGATGTATTGCTGGACCTTCAGGGCTGATGGTTGTCACCCACAGATTGCAGCCACCAGGATTCTCTGCACACAGTGATTTATTACAGGGTTGTCCTCTCAGAGACTACAACTCCCAGCATAGCCTGAGAGCTGTACAAATGTAGGGATTTGTCACAGATACAGATGGATTCAGGAAAGGAGTGGGTCAGCATGTCAAGTCTCACTGGTTCTATATTGGTGGCCCCAGGTGCCCCAGTCCTACACTGGACAGAAGTGGTCCCCGAACTAAGATGTCCCCGGCCTCCTTCCTTCCTCCATCACGTCTGTTTGATGAGAATAGCGGGCATCAAGCAGAGCGGCACCCAAGTGCCAGGGTATATACCATGCATGTAACCAGCCAGTGCTGGGGGGGCGCCTCAGCAAGCAAGGTGCCTAGGGCAGCATGAACTCTAAATACAGGCCTGATCATAGTAACACTTTAAACTAAAAGAGTTGGAGCAATTTTACCTGGAAGAATGGGCAGGAGTCCGAGTCTAAACTAACAGATATTATAAAATATAAATGAATTGTGTTATCAATAAACATTGTTACCATTTGTGTTATATATAGAAGTTTATTTGTCAAAAACCAAGCAATATTTAAGAGTATATATTTAAATATATTACATTAGTATATATACACAATATTTAGATAAGTCTCTTATTACATCTGCTTTCCATAAGTAAGATTATTTTATCTTTTTATAACTGGTAGAAAAAATAAAATGTTTTATATGACAAAGGTCTTCTAGTCCATGACTGAGCCGCACTCTGAAGGTAGACCCTCAGACCTTCTCCATTTGGATAATCGGACTTTAAACCATTTCTAGAGCAAAAAAGGAAAAATGAATTATTTTATTGTATAACTGAATAAATAAATAATAAATAATTCTTATATACATCACAGACCATCTGCAACTGTATTAGTAGGATTTCTTAAATCAGTGGAATATATTAGTTTATATTGTTTATCTAAACAAATGTGCACCTATCATTACAAAATGCCAAGCACAATCTATCTTTTGTTGTATACAGAGAAATAGCTGTACAGCCGTAGCCCCAAGCTATTTTCAGAAAACACATGTGACTGGCAAGCCCTACTGTGTGGCTTGCCATAGTAGCCTTGAGGTATGGTCATGTGCACTGACATTTACAATAACAACATTATACACATACAGTATCCACTACGACCACTATTTTAGCTGTGTGTTACCTTTATTGGCTAACTAGAAAAAATCATTGTGTTTGTTAGCTTTGGATGTGCAAGGACATTTTTATCAGACGAGTTACAGATGAAATGAGTGAAGAAACTCCAAATTTAAAAGATGTTACATAGAGAAATCTTGGGGGAAAACCAGAGATAATATATGCGTAAGATTTACACTTCCTCTCCCCATATGAGAACCTCTTACAGGGGTAATACCTGCTGTGAGTGGGTGAGAAAAGAGTGCAATGAAGAAAGAAGAATAGAGATAGGTGGAGAAGAGAAAGAGCTCTCATTGGTGCACAAATCACAAAAACAATAACCCCTACACTACAGCTGTGCAATACATCCGTACAAGTTATATATACTAGCGACATCTAGTGACAAAACTTAGGCACTACTTCATCACCACTTCTACTTGGAGTACAAACTTTTGCTAAGGGTGTAGACATCAGCAACACCCATGGTGGGACACCACACTCCTCCAACCTCCCCACCGCACCTGCTCCTCCAACCTGCCTACCACACCTCCACCAGCGTGCCCCATCGCACCTGCTCCTCCAACCTGCCACACCACTCGTCCATCAAGCGCCGCTTTCCCCATGCCACCGCTGCTTCTCCCTGCTGCTGGGAATAGCTCCTCCAGCCTGCCCCCGCTGGCGTCTGTGCTTTAGTGCAGGTGGGACAGGCCAGTGAAGGTATTCCCCATGGCGGGGAGCAGCAGCGGCCGCCTGGGGCAGCAGTGGGGCAGGCTGGAGGAGCTGTCCTCCACAGTGGGGAGAAGCAGCAGTGATGGAGGGTGAATGATATGGCTGGTGCCGCTGCTGGGACTCCCCAGGCCACAGTCGTCCGTGCTTAAGCTGAAGCACGGGCATCGGCAGCCTAGAGAGGAGTCCCCGCACAGTTCTAACAGTGGGAGATGGTGGTGTGGTGTGGCACCGTATGATGTTGTGCTGGTGGTTTTGGTACAGCTCAGCCAGTGATGATACTTTCGTGACACCTGTTCTGGTTCAATACACAGGTGTGATAGTATACCTGCTTTTAGTTGTGGCTGGCTATACTGTTCCCCAATGGTTGGCGTCCTGCCGGGCTGTGATGGGTCCCTTCGGGCTCTTGTCAAAGTGGTCCGTAGTGGATATTGACCCACCTGGACTAGCGATACCGCCACCCACAGAAAGGGGAGAGTAACCCAAGGAATATTTAGCTGGAATGTGTAGGTGCTGGTGTCCTCGTAGAATAAAAAGAATGACTTTACTAATCTCGGATGATACAGGATATGCTGGTGATAAGATAACTTTTTGTGTACAGACTTGCGTTCACTAGATCTGTGCTGGAAGATACCCTAAAGTGCTGAGGTAGAATAGCGGTGCTTGCTTAATTTAGTGGTGAGCATTGAAGAGAAGAGTAGAGGAGTTTGTCTTGAGAGCCCCAACCCAGGGTAGTAGTGTGCACTGCCGGAACTTGAGAGAGAGATACTTGAGAGAAGAATACTTGTGCCCGTGTTTCACTAAACCACCTTCTGCCCTGCAGTGTCTGGGTACCCGCCCTATCAGGGTGACACAAGCCCCAGTCTTGGTTACCTGAGATTAGTTAAGTGTCCAAAATTATCCAGTATCACCTGATCTGCGAGATAGAGTACGTAGACCTTCAAACGGTGGCTTTGCTATATCCAGGTCAGTTCCTCTGTACTAGGACACTGCCCTGCACTTTTCAGAGAGGTTCATGGTGTGGGCTGGGGTGATCTCTGACTTGTCCTCCTTTTACAGTTTAAGGCTATGTTCACACTACGTATATTTGAGGCTGTATGTTTTAGGCTGTATAGCAACCAAAACAAGGAGTGGATTGAAAACACAGAAAGGCTCTGTTCACATAATGTTGTAATTGAGTGGATGGCCGTCATTTAATGGCAAATATTTGCTGTTATTTTAAAACAACGGCTGTTGTATTGAAATAATGGCAGTTATTTACCGTTATATGGTGGCCATCCACTCAATTTCAACATTGTGTGAACAGAGCCTTTCTGTGTTTTAAATCCACTCCTGGTTTTGGTTGCTATGAGGACCTGACATGAGGACCAAATACAGCCTCAAATATACATAGTGTGAACCCAGCCTTACACTGCATAGTCTGTAGGTATAGTCTTGGAATAGAAAGTCTGTAGGTACTCCATACACGTGTGTCTCGGCTCACTAACACAACTCAAATGGACTTTCCCGGACAAGGATCCTGGCAGAGCCAGGCCCTGGCTAAGTTCAGCAGGAATGCCAGTTCTGTGTGTGTCCTACTCTTCAGAGACTAGTCTAAGTACAAAAATGGTGCGTGGCTTATTCCCACGGGCCCCTACTTGGGAGCATTCTGTTTGGGCCATCCTAGTTGGCTTGCAGCCCTGCACTCTCCACCGAAGCACCATATCCTGGCATCTTCTGAAGACCTGGTACCATTTTGCTTGAAGGCTTGAAGGTGAGCACCCCATCAGCACCTTGCATTTTTAACTGACTTGTTTGTACGGTATCACACGAGGCGCTGCTGCCTGGCTTTTTTCTCACTCCCTTGTCTACTCTTCAGAGAATCAGAGGGAAACCGACGCTACACTTCCTCTCCCCAAGTGACTACTTCCTACAGGGTATGTAAGAGTCCTTGTGAGTGGTGGAGAAGAGAGTGCACGTAGAAAGAAGTATAGAGATAGGTAGGAAAGAAAGAAGTATCTCCACTGTTCCACAGAATCACACAATACAAAGAAACAGTAAACCTTTAGTGACTACAGCTGTGCAACATATATATAGAACACTGGCATCTGGTGGCGAAACTCATAAACATCTTTAACACCACCTTATGTTTTAATATAAGGCTTTTGTGACAGGTGCCATGTAAGGAACACCCGTGGTGGCACACCACAGCAGACACGCAGCAAGTTAAAACAGCCGTCACTATGATGGGAATCCCCGCTTCTTTACAGTAAGTAGTAGTACAAGACGCATCACTACTTACTGCGAGTGCTTACACTCTGTGGGCTGGGTGCTCTGCACCTGACCTATGGAGTGCAAAAAACAATTAAACACATTTACATTGTTCCCAAGGGGAACACACAGCTCGGTTCTCAAACTGCTTGGTTTGAGAACAGAGGTATTACTGTTTATTTTCTATCCCCTGAGCTGCTCCTGTAAATGCTGGACTCTTCTATGCATGCCTACTTTGTGAATGAGCTCTCAAGCCCTGCCCTCACTTTTTTGAAGCTGCCCCAACATCCTATGAGATCCTGACCAATGACATGAGAGAGACATTTCCTGCTCCACTGATGTGTCACTGAGACAGAGTGAGAGGGAATGTGTTCTTTTTTTCTGTGTGTCACATGAGGAGACGACCATATAATATAAGTATATAAAGCATGTCTCTTCTCACTTTCAGAGCAGGGAGAAGATTGCTCAGCAATGCAGTCCTCTCCCTTCATATTCTATGGATTGGTCAGTGTCTAAACACTTAAAACAATCTCTCTGACATCCAACAAATGCAATACATGTGCAGTACAGTCCAATCCAACATGTGTAATATAGTATTCTCTGTGGCAGCCTTCAGAGATATTTGTTTTTCAAATTATATAAATGCAATATGGACCTTTAAAGAAGTATTCCAATGTATATGGATCACCACCTATTATAGTGTCATTTCTAGCTAATATTTTTGAACCCCTACTACAACCAACTATTTTTAAACCACTGCTTTTAAAACAGAGAGGTGGTCAGTAACCTAGACAATGCACTGTCAACATTTTTAGAGAAAGAATGGCATATCAGAAGGAAGGAGATAAGAACCAAGGCATCAAAGCCCAGAGTGTATGCCAGGTAAGGGATTCAGTGAGTCAGTGGTTAACACTGTTACGTTGCAGCGCTAGAGTCCTAGGTTCTCCTTGTGTTTCGTTGATTTCCTCCAGATACTTGCTTTCTCTAAGGGCCCTTTTACACAGAAAGATTATCTGCCAAAGATTTGAAGCCAAAACCAGGAACAGACTATAAACAGATATCAGGTCATATAGGAAAGCCTGAGATTTCTCCTCTTTTCAAATCCAGTCCTGGCTTTGGCTTCAAATCTTTGGCAGATAATCTGTCAGATAATCTTTCTGTGTAAAAGGGCCCTTACACTCTAAGGCTATGTTCACACTATGTATGTGTGCGGCTGTATTTTTTATGCGGCTGGAAATGTGCGGCTGAAACTACGGCCTTGGGAAAAAATAGACATGCGGCTAAAAACATACGGTCATTTACTTGAAAATCTGGTTCAACTAAAAATAACAAACAAAATCTTTAGAAAGTGATGCAAACTTCTCTGGAATGCATCTGGGAAAGCAGGGAAACAGTTTACTTGAATCGCTATTACCGGGATTTGCGATCCTCTGCAGTAATGCCGATGACTCTCATGGTTAATATATTTAATTAATAAAACACATTTTCGTTGTAATAAAGTCCCTTTCATTGTTCAATAATTAAATGTAAACAAATCCATCATTGTGCAATTAAATACACTGTTAAAATAAATATATATATATAAATAAATGTATATTTATATATATATATTAATTTTTTGACAGTATATTTAATTGCACAATGATGGATTAGTTTAAATTAAATTATTGAACAACAAAACTGATTTTATTACAACAAAAATGTGTTTTATTAATTAAATATTAATTAGTACAGGAAGCTCCATTAAGCCGTTAATTCATATTCCCGGTAAATAGAGCATTCTGTACTAATCATCACTTTACTTTAATGAAAACATCAAATGTTTCTTCTAATTATGTTATCACAATAGCCTTATTAGAAGAAACATTTTGAATTATATGTGCGCTCAGCTGATTGGCTGATCGGCTGAGCGCACATATAATTAGCGGGTCCGCAGCACAGTGACTTCATTGTGCTGTGGACCAGTGAAGAGACAACATCGGGGTGAGTATAAAGCTCTCCCCACCCCCTCCCCAGCACTGCACCCATCCCAGTAAGGAAGGGGGGTCACTTAACCCCTTACTTGCTGGGATGGGTGCAGTCTGACATCAGTCTGGCCCCCAAGGGGTTAAGGGGGATGCAATACATCCTCCCTTAACCCCTTGGGGGCCAGACTGTAAGCAGCGATCTGTAAAGATGCTGCATACTGTAAGGAGCACAACACCGCTCACAATGATGGGTGTTGTGCTCCTGTTTGTGTGTTTTTTGTGTGTTTCTCCCTTTTTGTTTTTCAGATATCGGTATCCTGTGGATTACGTCGGATTCGGTGGACTACGTCGATGACCAGCGGTTGTTTGGTGTTTTCTTTAATAAAATAGTCAATGAGGGGTGTGAGGGTGTTTTTATTTGAATAAAAAAAAATTTCACTTGTGTGTTGTCTTTATTTCTTTACTTTATAGACTTAGTAGTGGAAGCCGTCTAATAGACATAATCCATTACTAAGTCGGGGCCTAGTGTTAGCCGGTATAAAATGGCTAATACTAACCCCCCATTATTACCCCAGTACCCAATGCCACCAGGAGTACTGGGAAGAGCCAGGTGCCAGTGGTCCCGGAGCGTCAAAATTGGCGCTCCTGGACTTGGGCGGCAGCAGGCTGGTAAGATTTAGGCTGGAGAGGGCCTAAACCAATGGCTCTTCCCACCCTGGTGTTACCAGGCTGCTGTCGCTTGGTTTTTAACCCGGCTAGTTATAAAAATAGGGGGGACCCTATGCGTTTTTTTTTTTAATAAATAATAAAAAAAAAACGCATAGGGTCCCCCCTATTTTTATAACCAGCCGGGTTAAAAACCAAGCGACAGCAGCCTGGTAACATCACGGTGGGAAGAGCCATTGGTTTAGGCCCTCCCCAGCCTAAATCTTACCAGCCTGCTGCCGCCCGATCCAGGAGCGCCAATTTCGATGCTCCGGGACCACTGGCACCCGGCTCTTCCCAGTACCCCTGGTGGCATTGGGTACTGGGGTAATAATGGGGGGTTAGTGTTAGCCATTTTATACCGGCTAACACTAGGCCCCGACTTAGTAATAGATTCCTTAGACGGCTTCCACTACTAAGTCTATAAAGTAAAGAAATAAAGACAACACACAAGTGAAATTTTTTTTATTCAAATAAAAACACCCCCACACCCCTCATTGACCATTTTATTAGAAAAAACACCAAACAACCGCTGGTCATCGACGTAGTCCACCGAATCCGACGTAATCCACAGGATACCGATATCTGAAAAACAAAAAGGGAGAAACACACAAAAAACACACAAACAGGAGCACAACACTAATCATTGTGAGCGGTGTTGTGCTCCTTACAGTATGCAGCATCTTTACAGATCGCTGCTTACAGTCTGGCCCCCAAGGGGTTAAGGGAGGATGTATTGCATCCCCCTTAACCCCTTGGGGGCCAGACTGATGTCAGACTGCACCCATCCCAGCAAGGAAGGGGTTAAGTTACCCCTCTTCCTTACTGGGATGGGTGCAGTGCTGGGGAGGGGGTGGGGAGATCTGTATACTCACCCCGATGTTGTCTCTTCGCTGGTCCGCAGCACAATGAAGTCACTGTACTGCGGACCGGCTTTTTATATGTGCGCTTAGCCGATCAGCTGAGCGCACATATAATTCAAAATGTTTCTTCTAATAATGCTATTGTGATAACATAATTAGAAGAAACATTTGATGTTTTCATTAAAGTAAAGTGATGATTAGTACAGAATGCTCTATTGCCGGCAATATGAATTAACGGCTTAATGGAGCTTCCTGTACTAATTAACATTTAATTAATAAAACACATTTTCGTTGTAATAAAATCAGTTTCGTTGTTCAATAATTTAATTCTAACGAATTCATCATTGTTCAATTAAATATACTGTCAAAAAATAAATATATATATATATATATATATATATAAATATACATTTATTTATATATATTTATTTTAACAGTATATTTAATTGCACAATGATGGATTCGTTAGAATTAAATTATTGAACAACGAAAGGGACTTTATTACAAAGAAAATGTGTTTTATTAATTTAATATATTAACTATTAGAGGCATCGGCATTCGGAATTATTGCCGGCTTTTACTCCGTACGGACCGCCTGTCAATCCACGGCCGTAAATTTGCACAGTTCCGGCTGCAAACAATGGTCTTGTTCATATTTTACAGGTCCGTTTATGATCGGGCCGTAGGCTCATACATAGTGTGCACTGTGCAGCCGTATATCGTATACTTTCCAGCATACGCATGAACCGAAAAAATCCGGCCTATGATTTACCGCCCGCAATACAGCCGCACAGATACATAGTGTGAACCTAGCATAAAACATAGGGATAGGTAAATTAGATTGTGAACCTAAATAAGGGCAGGAATGACAAGCTAAGTAAGGTGATCTGAAATAAATTGGCAGAATATAAATAAAGTAATTATTAATATTAATAAAAAAAACAACCAGGTAAACATCTCCATAAAAAAACTGGCAATGATTTATATACTTTTTGTCATCTTTGATAGTAAACTAGAGAGATACAGAGATGCTGGTAGAGAGATGTAGAGCTAGACGCTGATTTCCTAAAAAAGAGATTCCATGCCAATGCAAGAACAAACATCTCAGTGTGATGTTCATGTTACCCATTAATGTATCAGTTTCCTTTGCTACTGAAAGGAGAGACACAATTGATGTCTTTCTGTACCCACAAGGTCAGCCAGGGAAAAACATAGGGAACAAACTGCAGCCTGATAATACAACTAAACAAAGAGCATGTAGTGCCTGCAAATTAACTGTTTGTGACAATGTGTAATCTGTTTACGTCCTATGTGTAACCTACTGTTCCATGAACAGGACAGGGAGGGTCATGTGACAAACCAAGGCAAGTGCCTTCAGTTGTTTTCTAAAGCAACGAATGCTAGTAGCACCCAGTTTATTGGTGTCCAGATAAAATGAAAGTGTACTTCTTCAGTCTGACAAATTTTATTTTTGTGTTTAACTTTATAAGACAATGTTGTGTAAGAAAACACAAATAATCATATAAATATACATTTATAATATTACTGTGCAAGCTAGAGTGACCAGGTTGCATAGGAATGGTCTCATATGTTGCTATATGGATAAATGCATCTGGCCTTGTCTGCAGAAAGGTAAGTAGTTACTAAATTGCGTGTGTGTGTGTATCATGTGGGTTGCCCCCAAATGTCGGGTACCCCATATAGTAATAATATTCCCTTCTATGACCCCTCCATATAGTAATAATGTCCCTTTGCTATGCCCCCCATATAGTAATAATGCCTTCTGCTGTGTCCCTCACCAACATAGTAATAATGCCTGCTAATGCGCACCCCTGCATACTGATAGTACTCCTGCTATAGTAATAATACCGCCTGCTATTCCCCCATACAGTACTAATGCCCCCTGCTATCCACCCATAGTAATAATGATGCCCTGTTGTGTACAGACCCCCCACCCATTCATAGTATTAGTTGATCCCCTGTTGTTAACAGCCCTCCACCCACAGTAATTATGCCCCTGCTATGCACCTTCCATCCATAGTAATAATGCCCCTGTTGTGTAAAGCCCCCTACCCACAGTAATATTGCCCCCTGCTGTATACAGCCCCCACCCATAGTAATGATGACCCTCCTGTTGTATGCAGCCCCCCACCAACAGTAATATTGCAGTCTGCTTAACCGCTTATATACTGCAGTGTGTAAGTGACCCAAAGTTCACTGACATGCTGCAACACAAGAAAGGGTTAAAAAGCAGAAGACGAGGAGATCTCTGCTTCACTGCTCGTGAACTGATAACCCCTGACCTCTGCACAGAGCTTCACACATTTTCCTACTTGATTGCGCAGCCTTAGAACAGAGGTGATCTCCTTGTCTTCTGCTTTTTAACCCTTTTTTGTGTTGCAGCATGTAAGTGAACATTGGGTCACTTACACACTACAGTACATAAGGGGTTAAGCAGAAGGACCCAGGACCGCTCTTACCTTCTTCCCCCCGGGCCCCCCTGCTGCACGGGCCCCATAGCAGCTGCCTGGCTGCTTCTATGGTAGCTACGCCACTGGGTCCTGATGCTTTAGGACCTTATGCAGTGAGCAGGCTGAACATTACAGTGACAAATCCCTAGAAGCTGAGTGGCCACAGCTTCTGGGGATGCTAAAAGGGGATGTGAGCTGGACAGAATTAGTCAGTGGGCCTGATGTGGCCCGCAGGCGTACAATGCCCAGGTCTAATCTATAAGGAGAACAGAGGGAGACCTAATGCTGCCTGTGTGTTACACTGGGAGCCATCATCTGGGAAAATTAGATTCCTGAGATCTGCGGCTACAGTGGAGCATATGGATCAGGAGGTGCCCCTGAACCTCAATCCTTACTCCAGAGCCATTGAACTGCCTCTTCAAGCATGTGTGTGTATATATGCACTTTATATATATGGCTATAAATTTGAACCCAGGAGTACAGCACTGTGTTTATATTGTGCTGGAAGGTGAGCCACAGGCTCTGAGGTCTGTCAAGTGAAGATTCACATATACTTATACCTATGGGTAGTGTTCGACGATCACAAATAGTACATACTATAGAGGTATTTACCAAATGCCGTTTTTATACAATTTTTTATATATCTTTTTATATTATATTCTATATTATAATGATTTCCAAGTAGCAGAGATCTGATGTATGTTTTAAGGTTATAATCAGTCACACAATATAAATTCATAATCACTCACTGTAGGGTGGATTTATCTTGTACTATGTAGTATCAATATAGATATATGTAAAATGAAATTTGTTATACTCTTATTCTATTTATTAACCTCCCAAGGGGCTTGAACCCATGACTTCAGCTAGGCTCATTGGTCATAGGCCAGACACTTACCACTAGACCATTTAGACATTCTGCCTCCTGCAGCTGATATTGGTAATGATCTATGTCCAGCACTATAAAGCCATATGGGATAGAGATAGTGATCTTATAAGTCTGGAAAACAGCAGAGAAGCATTTCCACTAAATGTAAAGAACGCTTTTTATGAGGATGTGTATTTTTATTTTATTTTACTCAATCTCCGGTTGAAAGATATGTGTTTTTAGCCAAATGTTTGTTAGTATCAGTGTAATGTGGGATGATGATGTCAGAGGTCACCAGAGAGCAGAAAGCACTTCCGGGTCATCCATTACTGTTTTACTATAAAAGATTGTTGTTTGTTACCTGTATTATGCCTGATGAAGAGGGGATTGCACCCTCGAAACGCGTTGCACCAAATAAAAGCCTGAATTTGACTTCACACCAGTGCCAGGAGTTCTCTTCATTCAGAGAAGTTACAGGGGAACGTGGCCGGTGTTCCAATAGGGGTGGTTGCGCCAGACAAATCCCACCAACCTCTTCCGTTTACCACTAATGTGATTAACACCGAGGATCCACTTTGGAGAATCGGAAGGTGGAAGGCAGCATCCCCCGTTGATCCAGAGCGCTTATTAGAGTCGTGCCTAATTGTGTACGACCCACTCAGGTGAGCGTGCATTTGCACACATATGCATGTTTCTCCAAAGTGTGTTTTGACCTGCACATGCAGCGCCATTTGTGTGTTTTTTTCTTTGCATGTACATATGACTATAAATGTAAGTCTACCTGAATGTGTATATTTGCTCCCATGTATGTATGTAGGAAACACATGTATGAAATCCACCTTTAAAAAAAACTGCTCCAAAAACATCCTCTTTTCTTACTAAAGATTTATTTTATTTGATGCATTTTTGCCATGGTTCCACAGTAAAATGAGAAAATACCATAATGTACAGCGAGTAGTTTTTGAGCAGCTACAGTGAATCATCCGCAAAGAGTTCGGGTCCAGATAATGTTGGTTAACCTGAACAACTTTTAAGCTCTCTCACTACTTTTGAGCTCTCTCACTCATGCGGGTGGTACCTGCATCCACACCTCCGGCTCCCCCAGCAGCTCCAGCTAAACCTCTCTCTCTGGAAGAAATGTTCCAAGTTGAACCGTTCCTCATGGCCATAGGCTATCCAGCGGTCCCTGTACACATTCCAGTGGCCCCTCCACTTCCAATTGTGCCTCCCACAACTCCATCTCTACAACCAGACACTGGGGGTGATCTTCCACCTGTACCTGCACCAATCACTGTTGCAGAGGATCCTCCGCTGAGACGGTCTGAGCGCTCTACCAGAGGAATTCCTCCACTCCGCTACAGAGATGAGTCCTTAACTGTTTCTGTTGTCTAACTGTTTAATTGTTTCAGGTTCCTGCTATGCAATGTTTAATGGCCCTATTCCACGGGTCGTTTTAGAGGAGCAAACGAGCGCTATTAGCGCTCGTTTGCTCCTCGTTCCCCGCTCGCTGCCGCCGCTATTCAACGCGGCTGCAGTGAGCGGGTGAGTGCGGGAGGGGCGGCGGGGAGCTGCGGAGGGGCTGCCCGGGTGATCGCTGATCGTCCGGGCAGCCCATAGGATATAGCAGCGTCTGCTGCCGATGCTCCTATTCAACGGAGCGACGGCAGCAGATCGCTGCTATATCAGTCGCTTGTTTTTCAACATGTTGAAAAACAAGCGACTGCAACGATCAGCCGACATGAACGATGTCGGCTGATCGTTGCACTCTATTCCACGGAACGATTATCGTCCGTAGCGGTCTATATCGTCCGAAAACGAACGATAATCGTTCCGTGGAATAGGGCCATAAGGTTCGTGCCTGGTCCTCCTGACCAAGTTCCCTGTACTAACCAGCCATGAGCTGATGGACACTTACAATAACAAAAGGTTCTCTAGTGCCTGTCCCAGAGACTTTTACATGGACGATGTCTAATTGCCTAAAAGAGACTCTACCTAACAAAGACACTTAACCCATTCCTTCTTAATGCACTTTCCTGTGATTGTGTGTTCCACACAGGGTATTATTGCACTTATTTCATTATTGCACTTATTCTACTATTGTATTCCAGTGTTATCGAAGTGTTTGTATTTCCTCCTCTGAGTAAGCACAAGGTTACATAGATTGCCTCAGAGTAGAGCGTCTTTTTTGTAAAACAGTATATTTTCCAGTGTCGCTAAGTCAGATAGCTCCTCCTCTGAGTAAGAGAAGTCAGTTTACATATACCTCAGAGAAAGTCCAGTTTATGTAGGAGTGTATTTTCTCATCCAGTCTCATTATTGTGTATTATTATCATATCTATAGCTGGAAAGATTTAGTTGAGCCAGTTCGTATGCAGATTTTTCTCAGATTTTCATTCAGATTTTTCTCAGATTTTCATTCAGATTCATGTGAGCCAGTTCTCCTCAAGACCTCGCAGTATTTGTTGTCCCTTGTCTTTCCTTTCCTTTTGTTTCCAGTATTTGTTCACCTCTGTCTTGTCCCAACACAGTAGTAATCACACATAGTCTTACTTAACGTTCACACTTGTCCATACATATTGCATGGGCGCCCAGATGTATGCTTGCTTTTATTATTTTGTTCTTTTCTCTTCCAGGTATCCAAGACACTACTCAGACACGCCAAGATAGTACACAGGTCTTCATGTTCTCCTCCAGTAGGGTAACACATTTAACAGAAAACCTACTGTCTAACTGGCTGGAATATTGAGGGTCACCCGTCAGCAGTTAAGTTGTCCTGGCTTACACGTCAGATGGTTCACGCACTAGCTACCTGGTCGCCAGAGTACGTTAGGCACCCCTAGGTGAAGTCCTGCCACTAGGGTTTCTCATCCTTTCTCTCTTTTCACCTGTGCCTTGGGCGTGGGAAACACACACCTCATCACACTCACTCTCATCATTCATTCCTGTTGTTTAATTGTCCAGTCTATTCATGTTTGCTGCCTTCTAGATTCGCCGAGGTCGGCTCAAATTTGCTAGGGAGGTATGCAGTGTCCCAGAACATGCAGACTACTACTCCTATTATGGCCATTTCTCTTGCTGTGTCAATGCCTGTTCTGGTAAGTGTTTGCACTGCAACTGCTGCTGGTTTTCCCCTAGTATTCTCTAGTAATGTGCATTCTCATGTGTATTCTCATGTATTCCTGTGTATTATTGCATTGTACAGTGGTATGCAAGGCTGTTGATCACGTGACCTGTAACCATGGTTCCTCCAATGGCCGACTAGCTCTGGCCAGGAGCAACCATGTGACCTCCCACTTCCTCCTAACAAGTTAGTCTTCCCCTTGCTGCTGAGCAAGGAGGTTGTGTGTGTCGTCCCTCTCCTGCCTCAGTGGAGTTGTGGATCGAGTGCTCTGCTGTATTCAAGTCTTCAGCTGTATCTGCCTGCTCAAGTGTCCGGAGTCTTCTCTCTCATCTGGGTGTCATTCTGTTATCTCTCCTCATCGCTGCAAGGATTCACAGCAAGTATTACTCTCAAGCTAATCCACCCAGCAACGCTATTTCTCTCATACTCCTACTCCCATCATCCGGCACGTATTCTCACAGCCTATGCAGCACCACTCCTGCTTTATTTGTCAAAGCCTGCTATATACCCGGTTGCATCCGGACAGAACTGTTGCTACTAGTTACCTCATCTATAATAAAACCGCTGTTACTGAACCCTGGCATTGGTGTCCACTAACTGGTGCCCTGACTAGGTGCAGCGAAGAATCGCATGCCCATCATCACCCGCAGATTCCACAGACCGGCCCTACAGCTGTGCTGCCCTCAGGCCTATACCGTGACAAGTATAACCCCTGCAGCTGCCCCGGTCATTGCCCGCTCATAACACCAGCACTGCGGAAGTGGCCCCCAGGGGCCAGGGCATCGCACTTGCATGGTAAATTGGGTGCAGGAGGAAGCCACGCTCCTTTTACAGACACCATGCCCATCCATCAGGCGAACACGGCATACACGTGGAGGGATGATAATTCATGTCTTGTGTTAAAGGGGTTATCCAGCACTACAAAAACATGGCCACTTTTGCACTACTCTTGTCTCCAGTTTGGGTGGGGTTTTGAAACTCTGTTTTATTGAAGTAAATGGAGCTTAAAAGGGTTATCCAGTGCTACAAAAACATGGCCACTTTCCCCCTCTCTTGTCTCTTGGGTGGGGTTTGAAACTCAGCTCATTTGAAGTAAATGGAGCTTAATTGCAAACCACACCTGAACTGGAGACAATAGAGGGGGAAAAGTGGCCATGTTTTTGTATTGCTGGATAACCCCTTTAATTGCAAACCTCACCTGAACTGGAGACAATAGTGGGGCAAAAGTAGCCATGTTTTTGTAGCGTTGGATAACCCTTTTAAATGACTGCTTCCCAGCATGTTGTGCCCTCTCATTCCTTGTCACCAGCATATCTTGCCACATGATTCATGGTCCCCAGCCTGTCTCGCCATCTTTTGCCTACCCTCAGGATGGCTTCCCATCTCATCTCTGGTCCTCAGCATGGCCCTTATCTCAATACTGGTCCTCAGCACGGCTCTCCATCTCCTTATTAACCCCATACATGATTCCCATCTCATTTATGGCCCCAGCAAATCCACTCCCCCATTTGGGTCTTCCTCTCCTCCTTTCCCTTATACTAGATCATACCATCCGATCATCAGCAGTTATCATGAAGTATATGGGCACCCTCATGAATAATATATATATATATATATTGTAGGGATCTTCCCGGGGGATGGTGTGTTTGGACACAGTTCACAGCAGACTTGGACTTGTAAAATAACAGCTTGGCGTTAACAGAAATATAGCAACACTGTGCTTTAAGAACAAAACAAAAAGGTCTTGCCCGTCTGGGCGCTAACTAACAAAGCAGGTTACCTCTCTGGCACTTCAGTCGGCAGTATTGCGGGGTGTGAACAGGCCCCAGCAGCGGCTGTCTTCCCAGCTCTCACCAAACAGACCACGCAGGCTGTTTACTCCTGTCTGAGAGCAAGGACCTGTACACTGAGCACACCTTTTGCCTTCTCAGGCTGATTGGGATCAGAGCCCACCTGATCCCAAAACCCATACTGGATCGGGGGAAGGGAATGGCAAGTCCCACTACCAAAACCTACCTGCCATTCCATGTAAGTCCAGGCCCGGCAATAATAAATAATAACTCAGCAGCATAACACTGCTGAGCTCCGATGCCTCCTGGACTCACCATCTCACGCTATGTATTAACCTGGGTGAGATGTACATCCCCTCGAGCACTTTTCCTATCACATGTCCACAATATATATATATATATATATATATATATATATATACATTCACAATACATTTTACTGCATAGGTGATAAATGCTGAATTAATTTAGGCTCCGGAGACAAATTTTACCATATATATTTAACATTGACATATGAATGGAGTATAGAGCATTGGTTTTAAGGGGCTGCAGCAGTATTTCCATTTACCTCTGTCTCCTGCTCTGTCAGTCCAGCTTCAGCTGCTATCAGCATCAGAGTAGTATTTTCTGGGTGCTTGCATACTTTATTGAAATTATATTCCAGTATCTCAATCTGCTCCTTGCTCAGGTTGTTATCCTCATTTTCACATGTGTCTTTTTTATGGGAGCTCATCTTTACCGGCAAAGTTCATGTACCGTTCAAGACTGTAATTACAAGAAATATACATAGAATATTTATTTTAGTGGTCTATAATTAAAAGTGTCTGGGGAAAAAAAAGCTGTACTCCTGCCCTGAACTCCCACAGTTGATTTGCTAACGCTCCTGCTTGTCACTGCTACTTCCTGGTTCCTGGTAATGTGTTGGTTTTTTTTGGCCTGCATATTATTTCTGTATCAACGTTCACAGTACACTAAAAAATACAGATTGTGTATCTGTAGTGCATCCGTAGAGCATTCTCAATCCGTATTTTTTTGTGCATATGTTAAATCCGTACTGTACTAGTTTAATAAAGTTGATCAGGTTACAAAAAATGTAACCAGTTTGCCCATTGCAGATTTGCTAATCCTCCAAAATGTCTGTGGATGTTGGGGAAATGCATCAGCCTGTGAGCATTTATGTACAATGTACCACGAGTAAATCATCATCATATTTGAAAAGGAGTATCGTAAGTGTCTTCTCTGACTGAGGGACATCACGCAACTGATTGCAAGCTACATACAAGGTACAGACGTACACGGTAGTCTAACCATTATGCTATACCACACTTTTTTCACATGGATTGTTACTAAGGTGGATTATGTGGAATCCGACCAGTGTAGAAGAGTGAGTATAAGAAGTGCTGCATTTATCTGATATTCACAGTGCTTTACAAATTCACACACTGTAACATGCTATGCAAAGACATGGATTAGCTTGTTAAACAAAATACTTTCCATATACTTTTAAGTGATGTAGGGCTAATTATACATACAAGGTTTACATATGCTGGCAACTAAATGGCTTTAAAGGAGAAGTCCAGCCAGACCCTTTTTTTTTTAAGTGCTGGAAAGGAGGAGGATAAAAGCATTTTTTGTGGACGATAAAAAATAGCAGATCCCATTGACTTCTATCGGTGAATCCCTAACAAAAAAAAAAAAAGGGTCCACACTAGGACATTTTTTTTTTTGCAGATCAGATTGCGTACTCGTAAATTGCTGATTGTGTGAATAGCAGAATTGAAATCAATGAGTGATAACTGAAGTACGTAATTGCAGATCCGCAATTGTGGACACAATCACGAATAAGGCCTAACTCTTTACGAATCACATGCTCTCGGGGCCCTATTACACAGAGTGATAATCTGCCAAATCAGGCTGATTCGGCATGTTATTGCTCTGTTTACTAAAGACAACGACCGATGAGACGATTGTTGGCTGATAGTTGTCTTTCAGCATGTTAAAAAAATCAGCTGACAGCTGATGACACTGTAAGGAAAATAATAACGTTTATCTTTACTTGTCCAGGATCCTTAGTCACTGGCTGCGGGGCTGTCCTGTCTCAGATAGTGATTGGCTAAGCGGCCGGTCACTGAAGAGACGGAGACAGAAGTGTCAGAGGCGGCTGCGGGAAGCAGGACACACAGGTAAAAGGCACTGGGGGAACCTGGACAAGTATAACCTTTATTATTAACTATGTGAAAGCAAGGGCTGCACTGACATTGCTAACAATGTTAACAATTTTTAGAAAGTTCTGGAAAGGGGGAGGATAAGAGAAATAACATGCCCTTACCTCCCCCTCTCCAGCACTGGTGGCCGCATCCTGCCGCTCTGCTCCCTGGGTCCCCAGGCCTCTTCCTGGTCTGAGCGGGACCCAGGTCACGATGTGTGAGGTCCGCTCAGCCAGCTGCTGTAGTAGGGTTCCGCTTTGGCCGCTGACTGGCTAAACGGACCTCAAACGTCACGACCCAGGTCCCCACTCAGACCAGGAAGCTGCCGGGGACCAAAGCGGCAGGATGCAGCCACCAATGCTGGAGCAGGGGAGGTAAGAGCATGTTATTTCTTTTATCCTCCCCCTTCCCAGCACTTGTTTAAAAAAAATGGGTCTGGACAGACTTCTCCTTTAAATAGGCTGAATTGATAATATTATAAGTTACTTATATATAGTTTGTTATCAAGCAAAAAGTTTACTTTGGAGGCAGTTGTATTGGTGCATTATCAGTTCTTCTGTAATTTAATTAAGGGTGCGTTCACACCTACAGGATCTGCAGCAGATTTGATGCTGTATTCAGTTATTTAAATTAAATATGCTGCAGAAAATCAGCTGCAGATCCTGTAGGTGTGAACGCACCATAAAGGTATTTGTGTGTGAGTTTGTTCACAGAATGCAGATTGTGGTGAATTTATAAATCTCTCAAGCTTAAAGGACAACTCCCATGAAAAACTTTTTCCCAGTAATTGAAGCACATTACAAAGTTATATAACACTGTAATATACTTCAATCACCTGTCTGTCCTCCTTCCCTGTCTTTTCCCCCCTCAACCCCCCACCAGGAAGTGTAAGAAACTCCTTCATACCTAATTACTGTCGTCACCAGGCTGCTCTCTCAGCTCCTTCTAGTGACGATGAGTCATCAGCAGGAGGGCTGCTCTAGCTCCTGTCACACCAGCCTCCCCCTCCCCTGCCTGATCAGGTGACTAGGCTTGCTCAGCTCCCATTGGCTGAGCAACTGTAAGCCATCTGTCATTCTGCAACTCAATAATGACTTGTGACTGACTCGGCACATAACCAGCTACAGGACCCCCTCCCCCATACTCCCTTCTGCTGCCGAGTGGACTCAGTGAGTGAGTGATGTCACTTGCTTATCTTTCTCCTCACTCCCGGCATGTCAGCTACACAGACGTCTTATCTCTTCCCTGCTGCCCCTGCAGAATGTACACTACAGTGAGGTGATGTGTGTGCAGCTTGAGTGTGTGTATATAGCAGCCTGACTGAAGAGAGACAGAGAGGGGGTCATGTGTAGTGTATGATGGGAGTTGTAGTGAATGGAGGGGCAGGCACTTGCAGTGTCACAGCAGGGGGCTGGCTTGTCACAGCAGCCAAAGTGCATCATGGGAAGCTGAAACCAGGAAGCAAGGAAGAAATGAAGAACAAGACTAGAAATCAGAAGGTACACAGACGGTGGGAAATTCAAACAGTGACAGCTCAGGAGGGATGATAAGTACAAAAGCTAGGTTTCTGATTGGTTTTTGATTTTTTTCCTTAGCGCGGGAGTTGTCCTTTAAGGCCCTATTCCACGGAACAAATATCGGCCATATTCAGCCGATATCAGCCGCTACAGACGATAATCGTCCCGTGGAATAGAGTGCAATGATCAGCCGACATCGTTCATGTCGGCTGATCGTTGCAGTCGCTTGTTTTTCAACATGTTAAAAGACAAGCGACTGATATAGCAGCGATCTGCTGCTGTCGCTCAGTTGAATAGGAGCATCGGCAGCAGACACTGCTGTATCTTATGGGCTGCCCGGACGATCAGCGATCACCCGGGCAGCCCCCCCGCAGCTCCCCGCCGCCCCTCCCGCACTCACCCGCTCACTGCAGCCGCGTAGAATAGCGGCGGCAGCGAGCGGGGAACGAGGAGCAAACAAGCGCTGAGAGCGCTCGTTTGCTCCTCTAGACGGTCCATGGAATAGGGCCATTAGAAGGGGAGCTATAACATTACTTAAAGAACATAATGATAAAGTGACATATAAAGGCTCCCTTACACTGAGGCAGATGAAACACATAGCCCCCCCCCCCATATAATAGAAATATATTACCTGTCAAAAAATAATTTGTCAAAAAATTATAAATCTCTCCAAGTAATAGGAGATATGTGGCCGATAGCTGATTAAAGGAAAGACCTGAACAATAACTGAGCCGTGTAATAGGCTTTGTAAACAACCATTCATCTGGCTACACCACGGGTTGAGCAGTGTAATACGGCCTTCAGGTAGAATGTTGTTTTGGGTAAACAAACTAAACAATGTTAAAGTGAATGTATCGCCTAGATTTGTTTTTACGAATTAAAGCCAGATACTGGAACATGTTCTTTTTTTCCAATCTGTTTCTATTTTCTGATTGTATTTTTATTATTTTATTTTTAGTTTGTTATTTTAGGGGAGCTGCCCTCTTGACTGAGCTGCCTTTAAAAGCATTTAGTGACATGCTTTAGGCAAACCTCATGGACATAGACACAATGAACACCTCCGGACACACTTAAAGGCATGCTCATTAAAGGGGAACTCCACATAAGGAAAACTTTTTTTCTATTAAAAGTACATTAGATGTGTCTATATAATGTATTACCATATCTGTACAGTTCTGCCACACTGGTAGCTGTTTGAAATCCAGGAAGTGAAGAAAAATGGCCTCTGTGCCAATTCACATTGTCTCATGCTCCCACTGCTCTCCCACCTTAGGAGTCAACGATTCCATGCTTCTGTCTCACATTGAGTGTGTTTGCTGAGATCAGGCTGATGATGCAGACAAGGGGCAGGGCGTGATGTCCCAGGAGGCTTGGCTGGATGCCCCAAGCCCCTGAGGGATTCACCATCTCTGACCAGTCAGAAGCAGCTGCTGATCTCATTTCACTGATTGTGCAAAACTCTGCAGTAAAATTAGGGCTGTGTTCACACATGTTGGAGTTTCATTGCAGTACTGCAGCTTATTAAAAAAATAATGCAGTAACACAAGTAAATTATGCTAAACGTCAAAGACAATCAGAGCCGATACTTCCATTCCCACCTGGAGAGAAAACGAGGCATAAACAGTAAATCCTTTGTAAAATAGTATTGGATAAACTCCTTATTGTGGGGCTCAACTTCAAAGATAAAAGATGCTTGATCATAATATGTGTGTGGAAATGAAAAGAAAAAAAAATTAAATTCAAAAAGTTCCAATATCAGCGTTACAGGTAGAGAATACAGAATGCTGTGTGGTGTTACAGGTAGAGAATACAGTGTGCTGTGTGGTGTTACAGGTAGAGAATACAGTGTGCTGTGTGGTGTTACAGGTAGAGAATACAGTGCGCTGTGTGGTGTTACAGGTAGAGAATACAGTGCGCTGTGTGGTGTTACAGGTAGAGAATACAGTGTGCTGTGTGGTGTTACAGGTAGAGAATACAGTGTGCTGTGTGGGGTTACAGGTAGAGAATACAGTGTGCTGTGTGGTGTTACAGGTAGAGAATACAGTGTGCTGTGTGGTGTTACAGGGAGAGAATACAGCATGCTGTGTGGTGTTACAGGTAGAGAATACAACGTGCTGTGTGGTGTTACAGGTAGAGAATACAGTGTGCTGTGTGGTGTTACAGGTAGAGAATACAGCGTGCGGTGTGGTGTTACAGGTAGAGAATACAGCATGCGGGTGGTGTTACAGGTAAAGAATACAGCGTACTGTGTGGTGTTACAGGTAGAGAATACAGCGTGCTGTGTTGTGTTACAGGTAGAGAATACAGTGTGCTGTGTAGTGTTACAGGTAGAGAATACAGCGTGCTGTGTGGTGTTACAGGTAGAGAATACAGTGTGTTGTGTGGTGTTACAGGTAGAGAATACAGTGTGCTGTGTGGTGTTACAGGTAGAGAATACAGCATGCTGTGTGGTGTTACAGGTAGAGAATACAGCGTGCTGTGTGGTGTTACAGGTAGTAACAGTGTGCTGTGTGGTGTTACAGGTAGAGAATACAGCGTGCTGTGTGGTGTTACAGGTAGAGAATACAGTGTGCAGTGTGGTGTTACAGGTAGAGAATACAGCGTGCTGTGTGGTGTTACAGGTAGAGAATACAGTGTGCTGTGTGGTGTTACAGGTAGCAACTGTGTGCTGTGTGGTGTTACAGGTAGTAACTGTGTGCTGTGTGGGTGGGACCACAATAAAATGATAAATTACTGCAAATAATTCAGTAACACAATGAAACTGCAATGTCTGAACACAGCCTAGATGTTTTGCAACAGATTTGGGCAGGGGAATGGGCAGGGTGGAGAACTGTGAACAGCTGAGGGAAATCAATGCATTCAGGAACCAGTACTGCATTCTGGGAACTGCTCAACCAGGAAGTACAGAAACACAATACAGAACAAAAAAAACAAAAACAAATGGATTTTTGGTTGTTTAAAAACTGGGATAGATAGGTAAGTAGTGCTATATGCTTCTGCAGAAGTTTCATTTTTTAACCTTTACCTGGAGTTCCCCTTTAACTACTGTGAGCTGTGTTTGAGAGCTACAGAAGGTATAGACCTCCAGCTGCAGAAGTGCAGAAGCCTCCCAATTGACACCAGGTGCAGCATGGGTCATTTGGACATTTAAAATGCAGCAATCACAATTGGTTACAGTATTTTTACGGTTAAATGACAGACACCAGCAGGATTACTCCTACACCTAGCAGCAGACAACCGCTGTGTATGGAGTGGGCTTAGGGTCCTATTCCACGGCCTGATGATCGTTGAGTGAGGGCTGCAGGGACATCGTTACTGATGTCCTTGCAGCATCATACATTACCTTTCAGGTCTTTTCCGCGCTGTCTTCATCCCCGAGTCCCGCGCGCTCTATCTTCAGAATGGACGGTCAGCTGACCAGCCACATTCAGCCAATCACAGGCCGCGGCGGTCCCGGCCTGTGGTTGGCTGAGCGCTCCGTCAGCTGACCGGCCATTCTGAAGATAGAGCGCGTGGGACCCGGGGAGGAAGACAGCGCGGAGAAGACCTGACGGGTAATGTATGATGCTGCAGCCTGTCAAATCTTCGGTCACCCGCCGCGCACCGCTATTCTACCGTAGCGATGTGCGGTGGGGGAACGATGATTTTAGGTCTGGTCCTAAATGAACGATCAGCCGATGACACGATCATCGGCTGATGGTTTTCTCTATTTCACCGAACGATAATCGGCCGAATCGGGCCAAATTGGGCCGATCCGGCCGATTATCGTTACTGTGGAATAGGGCCCTTAGCTCTTAAGCCCACTCCATAAAATACTGGGGGACATTTATCAAAATCAGTCTCTGGTGTACACCACAGTAAAAGGGCATGCTCCTTTTCCATGGCATGCACAAGCTGTATTTCCTGCTTGCCTGATGGAAGGACAGGGGTGGCGCAGCAAGGTAGGGAGGAGTTTCAATGCCCAAATTATCAAGGTTTACACCTGGGAACCAGGCAAAAATTTACACCTGCTTCGGAGCGCAGGTCCTGCACTTACGGCATAGGTCGTCTAGGGCTTAAAGGGGTACTCCGGCTAAATATTTTTTTCTTCTTAAATCAACTGGTTTTAGTTATATAGATTTGTAATTTACTTCTAATTAAAAATCTGAAGTCTTCCAGTACTTATGAGCCGCTGTATGCCCTACAGGAAGTGGTGTAATCTTTCCAGTCTGGCACAGAGAGCACTGTGTCAGGCTGGAAAAAAATATGTCACTTCCTCCAGGGCATACAGCAGCTGATAAGTATCAGAAAACTTTAAGAAGAATTTTTAAATAGAAATAAATTACAAATCTATATACTTTTCTGAAACCAGTTGATTTGAAAGAAAAAAATTGCTGTAATACACTTTTAGGCTATGTTCACACTACGTATATGTCCGGCTGCATATTTTTCGCGGCCGGACATATACGTGTAAAACTCCGGCCGAAATTTACGCAAGTTGCGGCCGGCTACGTGCAGTCCGCGAACTTACACCTGTAAGCTACGTACGCTTCCCGAGCGTCCTGTGTAGCGATCTGACAGCGGTATTTTACTGGGATATCTTTGGCTAGCCCCGGACACCCCACAGAACCTTTTGGATCGGCAAATCAAAGTGTAAAAAAGAAGAAATCACCACTCTGTACGGGACCGCATGTTACGCTACGAGCGTAAGTTACAGCATTTCCGTCCCGAAACAATGGTCTGGTTCATTTTTTACGGCGCTGCATACGATCCGGGCGTAAGTTCGTACGTAGTGTGAACTGTGCAGCCGTAGATCGTATACTTTCCATTGTACGCAAACTACGTAAATCTCCGGTCGCTTATTCACGGAGCGCACTACGGCCGGAAACTTACATAGTGTGAACAAAGCCTTAGGATATGTTTCAATTTAATAAAAACTAAAACCTGAAAGGTAATGCTTATAGTTTTTAACTACATTTTTTTTAACCCTTTCTAGGCTTTCAGCTAGGGGTAAAAAAAATAAATGTGTATTATTTTAAGTAGTAGAGTTTATACAGGGACATTGTTTTTACTTATGATACACAATGCACAACAACATACAAATCCGATTATCTAAGGTGTCTACGGTTACCTATACATGAACATACTATGAGTCACAAACCAAATTCCAGGGTTATGCTTAAAGAACAAAGCCATCAAAACATTACCATTCCTTGTGTTCTCAATGTAACCTGTCTTCACATGTTCCATAGTGGATTTCATTGATAATCATTCTGGTTGGGAGGAGTGATAAAAATTGCCACCGATGGGTGTGTCTGGCAGTGTGAATATTTTCTTAAAGACGACTTTTATTAAAACTTTTGTCTGTCAATGTCAATAAACTTTACTACTACAATTTTCTCTGCAATTGTAATACACCTATAAGTCATTTTTGAAGTGATATTCTTTTTACCCTAGCTCCTATATGAAGCAGAAGGGTTCTCTATGTCCTGTTCATTATTGATTTAATTGCCAAAATGCCTTTTCAGGAAAGATTATGTTGTAGAATGTTTAGGTAGCTGCAAATTACTGCATCCTTTGGTGGTAGTTATAAGGCCTATGTGAGCTCAATGTGTTTTTCATATAGCATATTGCACAATTTTGTACAGGCGCTGCCATCGCTTAGTGTTAAAACAGTGTGGGTCTTCAGAACCAGGGAGAAGTAGGATCCAAACCCCAGTTGACCTTTGACATCCTTATTTTATGTAGTGTCGGGGGCATGATTATGTCATCAAGAAACCTGTATTGTTACAAAGGAGTCAGTCCTGGCCAGAAGAAGCCTGTCCTGCATCATTAGATTATAGTGTGGGATCCAGCACAGGCAAGTATGTAGGTGTCACTGTATAACAATATTATCAAGTTATCAGAATGGGCATTTTACCTGAAAAACACCTGTATTACTGAAGTGCATGCAGTGGCCAACTCTCTATAGTTCCTTTGCTCAGTACAGTGAAACATGCCCTGTACAGCCCTTTACCTGTGTCAGGGTAAACTCTTCTTTGGACATTAGATGAGGGCAGTCCAATGTATTTTCCTGGTAAGGTGGGTGTACTTTACAAGACCCTGAAGAAGTTCTTGTCCTTTATATAAAAACTGATTCACAGTTTCACAGCACTTTCTTAAAGTGTCATAATAACTTTTAAGCTGGGTTCACACTACGTATATTTCAGTCAGTATATTTCAGTCAGTATATTTCAGTCAGTATTGCAACCAAAACCAGGAGTGGATTAAAAACACAGAAAGGCTCTGTTCACACTATGTTGAAATTGAGTGGATGGCTGCCATTTAATGGCAAATATTTGCTGATATTTTAAAACAACGGCTGTTATATTGAAATAATGGCCGTTATTTACTGTTATATGGCGGCCATCCACTCAATTTCACCATTGTGTGAAAGTGTGGAAGTGAGGGAGTTCTGAAAACCGGGGCTGGACGGGAAGGGAGTCCAGGCAGCGAGGGATTCAAGTGCCGATCATCAACGGAGGGATGGTGAGTATGATCTGTGTGTGTGTCTGTTTTTTTTTTTTCCGTCCCGCCGGAGTTGTCCTTTAACTCAGGGGGCAACATGTGTAAGTTATTTAATTAAAGAATTACATAGCAAATATTTTTTCTTTCAAATCAACTGGTTTCAGAAAGTTATATAGATTTGTAATTTAGTTCTATTTTAAAAATCATCTCCCAGTATCATCAGCTGCTGCATGTCCTGCAGGAAATGGTGTTTTCTTTTCAGTCTGACACAGTGCTCTCGGCTGATATCTCTGTCCATGTCAGGAACTGTCCAGAGCAGTAGATAATACCCATAAAAGACTTCTCCTGCTTTGGACAGTTTCTGTCTCAGAAAGAAGCTGCAGCAGAGAGCACTGTGTCACACTGAAAAGATTACACCACTTCCTGCAGGACATACAACAGCTGATGGGTACTGGATTTTTAAATAGACTTTAATTACAAATCTATATAACTTTCTGAAACCAGTTGATTTGAAAGAAAACATTTTTTTGTCAGTGTACCCCTATAAGAGGGCACTATGTGTAAGTAATTCAGAGGGCACTATGTGTAAGTTATGCATAAATTATATATGCACATGTTGTGCTCGGTTGGTAAAAAAACCCAGGACCCCAGTGCAAAAGTGTTAAACATGGAGCAGCTGTGCTGACTTTAGTGCATATAGTTGTTAAATGACATTTTAAATATTAATTTTGTAATGGGTGGCTTATTTTATATCAATATTAAAATGGTATTTATTTATTTATTTTGGCTGATGCCGTTCAGCAGGTTTTGAAACAAGGGGCTGTGCATGGACACTCATGGCCTAACTAATAAGCACAAATTTTTGCTTCCTTTTTTATATCACCCTTGTGTACTATTCACGTCTTTTTCATATCTAATCACATATTTTCAGTTAATAGAAAGAAAGGGGAACACAACCCTGCTGCCTGCTTAGATCAGGCCTGTCGGAGTACTATACAAGAAAGCAGCTGTAACCATGTAATGACATTTGGACCTCTATGTGATGGAAGATAAACTTTCTGAATGTCAACTATATGACATTAGTCTATTATTATTGCAAACGGCATACAAAAGCCGGATAAGTACATCTTACTATCTGTATTTCCCATATTCTAAACTGTGCTGCAATAACAGTTATCTACGGTTGTGAGAATAGCGTCAAATTCCAAAAATGAGAATTAAAAATAAACAAATGTAATACAATGTAAAAACATGACCCAAAGGAGCTGTTGTAGATGTCTTATAATAAAAAAAAAAAATAATCTAAAAGCATTTTGTTGACATTATGGAGAAAATACAAGAATGTTTTCTGTCTGAGCCTGCAGCTTGCCTTCTGTGCAGAAGGAACGTCTACTTACATATTGGGAGAATATGTTGCTTGGAACAGATCTCCCGCACTCAGCCAGCACGTCTTGATTTCATAAAGAGCAGTGGCGTACTAAGAGGCTTTTTAGATGTCTTGCTGACTTGTGAGCTGACGCCTACTTGTTTGTCGCACATTGTTGTATAAAAAGTGAGCAAACACAGGTACCTGAAAAACCTGCAGTACAGGCCCAGCCAAATGAGATGCTGACAATTCCGAGATCACTTGTCAGCTAAGCGATCACACTGCTGCTTCCACTGGCCGACGCTGCAAGTTTCTATGGAGCTGTTGTTCCTGTCACAGCCTCAGTTTTCCATATGCTGTTCAATGGGTGTTTCATATTTCACATGCAGCACACGCCTATTGAGCCCAGCACAAGGTTATGTAAGCTATGAAAGAGCTGCTAAAATCTCTGTTCACTTATGTGACATAATGTACTTGTAAGTGGTGTTAAGTGGCGTGTGTAAAATGGATGAGCTCATAGCAAAGCCTGCACTCTTCTTTGAATCCATTGTTCCATGATGCTAATCACAGTTTTTATGTGCTGATTTATCCTAACTAGGATTGTTGGTATGCAAGGATGGCTATACGTGTCACAACGATAGAAATATGCCATCTGGAGACAGAGATTCAGATAATCTTCTGGTGGGCCCAGTGTCTGCTATAATGATGGGCGTCAAAGAACCCTCAAAAGCAGATATTTTAGAGGGCTAAGAAAATCCAACACTATTTGGAGATTATGATGAAAATAATAAATACACATAGAGAGAGATTACACACAGACATAGTAGGCAAGTAAAACCTTTATTCATTTAGGTCTCACACGTTACGCGCCTCCCCCTCTCCGGACCTGGCAGCATGGCGTCCAGGGAATCAGTGAAAAACACAGACCCCATAGACTTCTATTGAGCAGTCTGTGCCGTGATTTCCCTCCGCACTAGGGCATGTCCTATTTTTTCACGCCAAGGATCGCAGCAAGGAACATCTGAATAGACCCATAGAGTTCAATGGGCCCTAAAGTTGTCCGAGAGCGAATCTGCAATCACAGACAACTTTGAGGAAAATGTGAATAAGGGCTTACTCCAAAGCATACACAGTCATCGCAAACTTAATTTAAAAAAAACCATATTTATAACTTGTCCGATTAGGCTACATGATAAGGCCAGTGATTATCATCAATTACAATTATTTGTTATAGTCATTTACTTGCTGCTTTAATTACTTGCATATTAACCTAAAGAGAATGGGTCATTTTAAAATAAGCTGACATTTCCTATTTGGTTGAGAAAACATTTAAGAAGTTCACTTCTTGTCATTCCAGAAAGGATAAACAGATACCAGTATATACATAAGACAGGAACAGGTCTCGCAGAATAGATAATAGTTAGAGCCCCCCTTCCCCTATAAAATGACCTCTGCACAGAGCATGCTGTAAAAACTTTGTACATAGTAGTCAATAGGGCCAGGTCCAGTCCCAGTCCATTGTTTTCTATGGCCCATAGGGCTTGCTGTAAAGCATATGTTTAAATGCTGTTCAACGAGCTTAGGCAATATGGCTGCCCCCTCATAATAGTGTACATAAAAAATGAAATACAAAAAATAAAAAATGAAATACAAAAATAACTTTAGAAGATGAGTAGTAGCGATAAGCGAACCTCGAGCATGAAAGGGTTCATCCAATCTCGAACGCTCTGCATTTGATTACAGGTGGCTAAAAAGGTCTGATGCAGCCCCAAGGCTGCCTGGAAAACATAGATATTCCCATATACCATCGCTGTGTCCATGCTTTCCAGCCAACTTCCTCAGCCACCGGTTCTCAAATACAGAGTGTTTGCTCATCTCTGCTGAGTAGTGTAAACCCAGCCAAAAGGCTTGCATTAACCCCATTGATAAGATATGTTAAAAGCATACTTCTCACTACAATAATGAACATTATTTAAAGGTGACTAATGTAGTGATAAGGTTGTCATGTGTCAAGTATACAACATAACCTTACAATATTATGTAGGTCGCAGAAACCATGAACCACGCTTTTAACTGTGCTTAGGTCTCTAATATCAGAATTTTATGCTAGTGTAAATAACAGACTAGCAATCAGTTAGAGGGAGTAATGATCTGTGTTAATGATCTGTGTTGACCCTGGTAAAAAAAAAATTAAATAAATAAAGTGAAGATAGAAAATCCATACAGCCATCTTGCCAATGTACAGAATCAATAAAATATATAACTGACAATAAAACAATCAGCAATGTAGGAAAAACAGGAAAGGGGTAGTAAAATAATATTCTGCCTTAGCAGCACAATGAAAGAAGTGTTATCTCTATTAACATGTACCAAGTGTTTCCAGAACAGGAGGCATCTCTTCTGTTCTCATCTGTGCAAAAGGGGGGGTGTCTGTAGAGAAGTTGTCATTTGTGTATGCTAAGCCTGAGTTACATTATAGACTACTAGGAATACTAGCAAATGTATAAGGTGATCATTGTGAGCAGGGAATGGAAGAAATTAACCTCGGTCCTATTCCACGGGCCAGGCAGGGCCTGATCAACGATGTAAACGAGCGCCGATCTGCTAGATCGGCGCTCGTTTACTGGGCCTATTCCACGACCCAACAATCTTTAGCGAGGGCTGCAGGGATATTGTTACCGATGTCCTTGCAGCCCTTGCAGCATACATTACCTAGCAGGACTTCTCCTCCGCTCCGTCTTCCTCCCCGGGTCCCGCGGAGCAGCATCAACTCCAGAGCGGCCCTCACTGAGCTGTCAGACCGCTCAGCCAATCACTGGCCGCGGTGGTCTCGGCCTGTGATTGGCTGAGCAGTCTGACAGCTTAGTCAGGCCGAAGCTGATGCTGAGCCGCAGGACCCGGGGAGGAAGACGGAGCGGAGGAGAAGCCCTGCTAGGTAATGTATGCTGCTTCTCAAAACGTCGGTCGCCCGCCGCGCACCGCTATTCCACACAGCGATGCGCGGTAGGTGACCGATCATTTTAGGTTTGGGCCTAAATAAACGATCAGCCTATGACTTGATCATCAGCTGATCGTTTTCTCTATTCCACCGAGCGATATTCGGCCGAATCGCTCCGTGGAATAGGCCCCTAACCCCCATCCAAATCTCCAGGTGATACCACTTTTGCTCTGCTAGTACACATAGTCCATTTGGAATAATAAATAAAGAGCAGTCAGTGGCTTGCCTTGACAAAGTGCCAAAGGGTACAAAATGGACGTAGGCCATTTAGGCGATTTCGAAAAATAAAGGTGAAATTTATATTGAATGCCACTAAAGTCTGCTCTTTATTAATGTTAATTAGCGCTATTTTGCCACATATTGCACTGACAGAATTGCGGCAAAAAATTGCTATAAATTGTGACAAAATTGCAACAAAAATAATGCCATTTTACTGCTTTTGCACAATTTGCAGCAAAATAGCAGTAATTAAAACTGTGTGTGAACATATCCTCTGTAATCACTGGCTCACCTGACACAATCCTCTAGAGATTCATATGAGCAGATCCCTACCATATGGAAGATCCCTAACATAAAGTAGATTTGTTTTCAAAACAATTATTTTAAGTGACATAGAAAGATAAGGGTCAACAATTTTCCCCGGATGTTTTCTTTATCCTTATGCTATTAAGTCAATTATCACATGTGTTTCATATTTTAGAAGATAATGAATGTGAAAGAAGCTTACCAGCAGTCAGAGGGTGCGCCCAAAAAGCAAATAAAGTGATGACACTTTGGCAGCTTCCCCAGTGATTATCTTAGAGCCCCACCCCCACAATGACACACCTGAAAAGTAAAAGACAAGATATTGTTTAAATACTGACTAGGTGCCGAAACACAAATATATGATATATGAGTAGACTTGGCAGATGTTTTATAGCCTATGATATGATGATGATATAATATAAACAACCTACATTCCTATATACATTATAAAGTTCATTACAAAAAAGTAATGCAGTTTATAAATGTTCTTCATTAATAATTTAGCTCTAGAAACTCTCACAAGTCAAGATAACAGCTTATAACCACTGACATGAAGAACAGTAGTGAAGCAATGCAGATATACCTTGCTGCATTCTCATCTATTTCCCAGAAATAACACTTATCACCTATCCACAGAATAGGTGATAACTGTGTGATTACTTTTGGTCTCACCACTGGGTCCCCCATTGATCATAAATCTCCCCATACACCTTTAATAACTGACAGCTGTATCTTTCTATGTTCAGCCAGTTATCCTTCCCTTCCGGCCCCCCTCCTCCCCATACATAGGAACGTTCAGCATGGCCGAGCATCCCTGTGTAATCTATGGGGAGGGTTAAGCAGTTATTTCCATCTTACCCAACCCTCATCTCCACTCACATGATCAGTCGGGAGAGTCCTGTATAACTCATGCTGACGGCTGACAAAAGTATAAAGTCTATGAGGGCACTGAGAGGAGACCACTCTTGTTTCCGTCGATGATTAAAAACGCATAATAAATGATAATTAAACACCATGTGTGAACATAGCCTAAAAGATTTATATTTGAATAAATAATGGATAATTGATAGAGATGAGCAAACCGGGTTCGGGTTTGAGTTGATCCGAGCCCGAACGTTCGGTATTTGATTAGCTGGGGCTGCTGAACTTGGATAAAGCTCTAAGGTTGTCTGGAAAACATGGATACAGCCAATGACTATATCCCTGTTTTCCACATAGCCTTAGGGCTTTATCCAACTTCAGCAGCCACCGCTAATCAAATGCCGAAAGTTCGGGTTCGGATCGACTCGAGCATGCTCAAGGTTCGCTCATCTCTAATAATTGACCTTGCAATGTATGCTGTTGGTGTGCACATGGCGTGCTGCTGGCTGCAGTGGTGATATCATTAGGGCACTTACAGTAGGCAGTACAGCATGGTGGGGTGGGTATGTTTTGTTTTTTGCCCTGCCTTTCCCTTTTAGCAAACCCCTTTCATTTAAAGATGATGTATTTCAATACTCCAGTAATGTGAGGAGATGCTTTGAAGGAGGGCCTGCCCATCAGGAGACCAGCTCTGACATAGAGCTCCCGAGATTTTGCTGTTTAATCCACAAATCTTGTTTACATTTAAAAAAAAATATTTAAAAAGTATAACAAAACATGGCTGACCAGCATTCTCCAAAGCAGTTTTGTTGTTCATGTGTTTTATTTCAGTGCCAGAATTTGACAGGAGAATGCTCGGTTCATTGGTGGTCTGACTTTTAGCTTTTTTCAGTTGTTCCTGATTAATTTCTTCAAAAACATTAGATTTTAGAGCGACTTGTAAGACACATTTGGGTCTAATCCACATTTTCCACAATTCTCATAACCTCGGTGGACTGCTTTGGATTGTTTTGTTAAAAACTTTTTTGGAACAGTAAAGTTGAGAATTCCTGAGAAAAATTTTAACAGTTTCCTACTTTCTCAACTAAAGACTGCCTCTTAAATATACTGCTTGTTGCTTTGACTTCATTTTGGTAAATCTGTTGGTATAGACAGGTTTTTTAAGTGTACAATATTTCTATATAATGTGTATTACTACTACTTACTGATTAGATGATTACTACTATATTTGTACAGAGCTTCGGGTCCATAAAAACACTTCAGCTTCTAAAAGCGACTCTGTACCCACAATCTGACCCACTTGAAACCACTTGAACCTTCGGATAGCTGCTTTTAATCCAAGATCTGTCCTGCGGTCCGTTTGGCAGGTGATGCAGTTATTGTCATAAAAAATTAATTTTAAAATTGCAGCCCCACGCCCTACGGGCGTATCTGTGCCCTAACTTTGCACCACCCCCTCCGTCCCTCCTCCCCACCCTCTTCATCATTAGGAATGCCACTGGAACATTTACTTCTGTTTGAACATTGCACAGGTGTCTTAATGATCCAGCACATGTGCTGTGGTAACACAGGTGGGGAATAATAGGCAATCTGCCTGGAGCATTCCTATTGATGAGGAGGGCGGGAGGAGGGACGGAGGGGTGGTGCAAAGTTAGGGCACAGATACGCCCGTAGGGCATGGAGCTGCAATTTTAAAATTTAATTTTTTATGACAATAATTGCATCACCTGCCAAACAGACCGCAGGACAGATCTTGGATTAAAAGCAGCTATCCGAAGGTACAAGTGGTTGAGGGGTCAGATTGTGGGTACAGAGTCGCTTTAAAAACATTACCCTAGCAAGAGGTTGGATGCTCTAAGGGGCCATTTTCGGCATCCTATAATCGGTCCTTTAATTGATGGCCAATTTAGTATCAACAAATTTAAAAATCATTGGCCACTGGCCATGCATCACATGTGTAATATGTGACAAATAACACCAAAAGTACAGGCTGGCACCACAGGTAGCCAATAGCAAACAATCAAAAGGAAAAGGGAAACAGGTATTTTAGGACTGGTCGCTCAGACAGACAAGATGGCGGACACAGACAGTGGACCCTAAGCTGAACCCCGCCCACTGTCCTTGCCTACTTGCCTCAATATGTCCTAGGTGACAGTGAGCAACTGGGCGGCAGCCCCTACACTGGCTAGGTGGAACACAAAACAAGACAAACAAACACTAAAGAAGAGTCAACAGTCCGGGTCACAACAATCGGGCAGCACGGTACAAATCACAATCCAATAAGCAAGGTAAAAAAAAAAAAAAACAGGCAATAAGGTCAGGGGCAGGTAGCTAGCAGGGATGGCCAGAATACAAAGCAGAAGGGTCAGAATAAACACAGAAAGAATATCAGAAGCAGGCAGAGACAAGCTCAATAAACGGCAGTGAGAGGCAGGCTGGTACACACTTTATAGGAGACCAGAGTTCCAGTGCAGAAGCTGATTGGACCAGACCTCTAATCCCCTCAGAACACCTGGGGCAAAGGCAACCTGACTGGCAGGGAAAACAGTCTGTCAGATTAGCTAACCAGCATCAGAGTTAACTCCAGAGTGGCCAGGAGTATCTCAAGCAAAGCAGGGTGGCTAAACAAACCCAGAAGGAAATAGGCCAGTGTTCAGACAGGGTTCAAGACACTGCACCAACATACACAAATACTGAATATCAGCGCCATCTCAGCTGCACAGCACAAACCGAGGGGCGTATGGAACTCAGCACAGGCAGATTCATGACAAAGTATGTATGAATTGAGGGCGGAGTATGAGGTGGAGCTAGGTCACGCCTCGCCGAAGCTCACCTCGGGCATCCGGGCTATGCGCTGACCGGAGGGCTGCGGGATATGGAGGCCGGGAGCAGGTGTCGATTGCGGGCCAGGGGAGGTGTCCTGCCCGGGGGTGCCGCTCCGTAGCCGGGCATCCGGTATCTGGAGTCTCGCGAGAAGCCGGGTCGGCGGGAGAGGAGAGCTGAGGACTAAGAGGGGCCGCTGCCGGGAAGAGAACTGACTGCCTTGATCCTGCAGCTGGCGTTTTCGGTCACGTGGAGAGAGCAGCATAAAGGGCCGGCGTAAGAGGCATGCCGTGTACCATTTGTTCCCGAGTCCCGGTGAGAGCGGGTCCGGGCTGGAGTCTTCTGCAGTTGAACGCCGGCCGAAGCTTGTACTACTCCTGGGGGTAAGCTGTTGCTGGGAGGCTTGACCTTCCTTTGACCCTCTGCACCTGCTGGATCCTGCTGGCTATTGGAGAGGCCTGGTGGCAGAGCCTCTCCTATGAAACTCTTAATCCTTTACCGAGAAGGTCAAGGCTTGGACAGTTCTGGCTGAGGGATTCCTGGTTGTTATGTGCCTGCCGCGGTCTGGCGGCTGTGGGCCTCAGCTCCCCCGGCTGTTCTATATTAAATAACAGTGACTGGCTTGCCCTCCTTCTCCTTGCACTTTGGGGTCAGTGGCAGTGCCCCCATCCTAACTTGGATAGCCCGTGTCAGTGGGGGGGTCCCTGCGGTGGTTTCCCATGCTGGCCCTGCATGATGGTGGCGCGGGGAGATGGCTGTGCTTCCCGTGACACAGTGAGAGGGTGTCCGGGGTGCAGCCACCTCTCCTGCTAATGAGTGGCGGAGTTAATATGCTCCCACTAGTAACTACCGTGTGATCTTATCTATTGCTTCACAGACATTATCCGCTCTAGGGAAGGACAAGTTGGACTGAACTCTCCGTGCCTGAACCTCGGCTAGCACTAACACCTGCTTTGTCTGTACTAACTGCTTGGAGGATCATTGGAAGGTCCTCGCCTTGCTATGCTGCCTGTACCTGCAGAAGCTCCCTACTAACTTCGCCTGGGGGACAGTAACTATATCAGAGATTGTAACCCTCCTGAAATTGCATGGCTGCCTAATGGTCTTTAAACACCACTAACTTTGCCTTTGGAAATCCCTCCTGGTATAACAATACTAACCTCTCATTATTGGACGTCCTGTGGATTGGAGGGGATTTTCTCCTAGTATGATACTTGTTGTCAAAAGGAGGAGTTGACTCTGTCCTGGATCATACGAATCATTGTTTTCTGTTATATTGTCTTTAAACGGTGATAGTTGGCAACTCCACGTCTGCCAGCTGGACATTCTTTTTGCTGGGAGGTTTCTTGTTTGTATTATTCTATCAGGGGTCTGCTGCCCGGAAGCCCAGTAGCCCGGGTATTTATCTGTATATTAAGCGTTTGTGTTTGAACCCCTCGGATAGGGTGTGTCCGGTGATTTGCTTGAGGGATTAATATAAGGAAAGGGGGTTTCCAAAAAGGATGGCCTCTAAAAGAGCGAACAAAAGTAGTAGTCCCAAGCAGGACAACAGGAAAAGTCTTGGCAAAATTGACAAACTGTTCAACTCTCCCACTACGGACAGGAGTAAAGACTTGGGTAAAAACAGGGGGGAGAGCGCCACCGAAAAGGTGGTAGGAAGAGTTGGGGGTGGGGACAACCCGCCCCCCTGGTTGGCAGATGTCCTTGCTGCGATTGACAAATGTAATATTTCTATTTCTGCGGTGGCAGACCAAGTTGGTGTTATAGGGACCGATATACGTTTGCTTAGACAGGACCTAAATAATATAAGAGAAAGGTTCAGTGAGGCTGAGAACAGAATTAGCAACTTGGAGAATAACATGGCTAAGATCCAGGGGAAGGTGGAGGGTCTGGTGAGGGATAAAGAAACGTTACACAGGAAGGTGGTCGATCTGGAAGACCGATCGAGGAGAAATAACGTCAGAATTGTTGGTCTTCCGGAAGGGGCTGAAGGAAGGAGCGTAGTGGAGTTTGTGCTAGAGTGGTTGGGCTCCGTAGTAGGCCCAGTGGGAGGAATTATGAAGTATGGGATTGAACGGGCGCACAGGGTCCCCACTAGGCCCCCTCCACCTGGAGGTTACCCACGTATGCTCCTCCTTAAATTCCTCTCCTTTCAGGATAAGGAAAGGGTGCTAAGAAAGGCCAGAGAGGTCGGAGAGATTAAGTACAATGGTAATAGAGTGTTTCTCTTCCCTGATTATGCTCACAAAACTCAAAAGAAAAGAGCAGAGTTCTCCCAGGTAAAAAAGAGATTGCAGCAAAAGAACGTTAAGTACTCCCTTATTTTTCCTGCTAAGCTAAAAATACAGTACAATGATAGAGCTTGGTTCTTCTCCTCCCCAGCCGAGGTCAACGCATGGCTAGAACAAAAGGGTATATGATAGAATATAGTTGCCAGAGGTAGCTAGGTTTAGTACTCAGGCATAGAGACCCGAGATAATTCACGGGTTCGACTGGGGGGGTGGGGGTTAGGTGGGGGTGGGATATGGGGGTATTTATTATTGTGTATTTTCTGATCTTTCGATGTTTTGTGGGTCCGGGTTGGGGGGTGGAGGGCGGGGGGATGGGGAGAGCTTTTTCAGTGGGTGAAGGAGGGGCGCCACGCACGGGCGAAATTTTTATTTTCTCTTGAATTTTTTTTTTTTCTTTTCCTTTTTCCCTCCCCTGTTCTCTGTTTCTCTTCTCTACGTAGCAGTGGGGTATGCTCCGTATTCTGACTTGGAACATTAGGGGGTTGGGGGAGAAATGTAAGAGATTAGCTATCATGAATATCATAAAGAACTACCAGCCCTGTATAGTTTCCCTCCTAGAGACACACTTAGTGAAGGAAACAGTGGCTAAACTCCACAGGCCTTGGTGGGGGTCTCAATTTCATGCGACCTTCTCCAATTACTCCAGGGGGGTGTCAGTCCTGGTCCATAATAAGATCAAATGGAGGCTGTAGGATCAATTCCTAGACAAAGAGGGGAGGTATGTGTGTCTACATTGTCTGGTTGAGGGGATGGAGTGTGTCCTGGCTTTCATATATATCCCCTCCCCTTTAGACCAGAGGTTCTCGAAGTAGTATTTTCATTTAGTAATAAATATGGTGGTTGTCCGCTCTTGATATCGGGGGACTTTAACGCGGTTGTCTGTGAACAGGCTGATCGATTGCGGATTTCTTCCCCTGTCCGTGGTGTCGCTCGGTCCCCCCTCCCAACTCTCCTTCGGGAGCTGGGCCTGATTGACCTATGGAGGGAAAGAAATCCCGGGGTTAAGGGGTTTTCCTGCTGGAATAAATCTAGTGGTACGCAATCTAGAATAGACATGGCCTTGGTTAACACTGAAATGATTAGATGGGTTCACAATATAAAATATCTGCCTCGCTGCTTATCGGATCATGGCCCATTGTTGGTGGATCTGGATACGCAGGGAAGCAGACCTAGTCGCACATTTAAGTTGAATGCACATTGGTTGGATTTATTAGACAATTCACTTGTATCAGATAAAGAATTAGAAGAAATATGGAGGATTAATGTAGGTAGTGCACCGTTAAACACAGTTTGGGATGCTTTCAAATCTGTAATCAGAGGGAAATATTTTGGCACTATACAGGGTAAAAAAGCACAGTTTAGAATGAAAGAGTTAGAGTTAAAGGATAATCTTAGGTCGCTAGATGAGAAATTTTGGGGGGGATCCGACACCGGTGGCACAACAGGAGTTAGCCAAAGGTCAGGAAGAGCTAGATAAATACCTTGTGGAGAAAGCCAGGGCGCAACTTGGTTTTACAGCGAGGAAAAATTATCTCGAGTCAGGTACCCCTAACATGCAGATTATTAGAAATCAGAAGGGGGGAAGGGAAGTCCACGCTCTCCGGCTGCCTGGAGGATCAGTCATCAACTCTTCAGGGGACATCTTGGTGGCCTTCAGAGAATTTTTCGAGAAAATATATAGTTCCAGTGGCAGGAAACAAGATGGGTTATTAGAGGGTTTGTTGAACCACGCCTCCTTGCCCGTAATTACTAATGAACAAAGGGAGGTGCTCGGGGCCCCGATAACATTGGAGGAGCTGGAGGCTGCCTTGGCGAGGACCCCCGGGGGTTCCGCGCCGGGACAGGACGGAATCCCTTTTGAGATATATAAAAGGCACCAAAGGGTTTTGCTTCCAGCGCTCCTGCAAGTCCTGCAGGGCTCGGTCTCAGGGGGAATGCTCCCCAGTTCCATGGGAGAGGAGGAAATTATTTTGATTCTAAAAGAAGGTAAAGACCCCCTTGAGAGAGAGTCCTAAAGGCCGATTTCATTATTAAATGCAGATATAAAGCTCTATGCTGGTGTGCTGGCTAGCAGACTGAATAAGGTAGTGGGAGGTCTGATTGGGGAGGACCAGACTGGGTTCATCCCGGGCTGCCAGATAAAATCTAACCTTAGGAGGTTATATGAGAATATGCAGTTGTCGGGGGCGGGGGGCCCCCACTCCATCCTGTCACTGGACGCGGTCAAGGCCTTTGACAGGGTGGAGTGGGGGTACCTATGGGCAGTAATGGACAGGTTTGGCTTGGGTAAGGAGTATGTGGATATGGTGAAACTCCTGTATGGGGATGCAAGGGCCGCCGTCACGGCAAATGGTCTCCACTCAGCCGTTTTTCGGCTCGGTCGCGGGACCAGGCAGGGTTGTCCCCTCTCCCCCTTACTCTTTGCCCTTGGGATAGAACCAGTTGCTTGTCTTATTAGACGGGACTGTGACATGGTCGGTTTCGGGGCGAGGGGTGAGGGGGACAGGATTTCTTTGTATGCGGACGACATGCTTTTGTTCCTCTGGGACCCTGTCGTGGCCATCCCCAAAGTGGTTGATCTGATCCAGAAGGTGGGACAATATTCAGGGCTAGCAATAAACTGGACAAAGTCTGTGTTAATGCAGGTGGATGCTGAAGGGGATATGACCTTTCCACAGCTTCAGGTTCTGGGGAGAGGCAAATCCTTTAGATATCTTGGGGTACGGGTTTCTCGGAGCATCACTGCCTTCAGCGATCTCAACCTTACTCCTTTGCTAAGAGAGATGGAGGAGAAGGTGAAGGTTTGGCATAATTTGCCCCTTTCCAGAGCGGATAGGCTGGTTTTGTTGAAGGCTGTCTGCCTCCCCAAGTTTCTATATTTGTTTGGGGTCGCTCCAGCCTGGGTAGGTCAGAAGGTTTTCAAAAAGATAAAGACCATATGGAATTTTTTAATTTGGGGATGCAAGCGGGTTCGCATCAAGCTAGAGCTCCTTACAGTCCCCAAGGATAAAGGGGCGTTAGGCCTCCCTTCTATGGAATTATATTTTTTGGCCTCTCAAGCCTTTTGGCTCCTGGATTGGAGGAACAATTTTTTCTTTTCTCGGCTTGGCGAGGGAGCCATAGATGGTCAGCTAGATATCTTTCAGATCCTCGACTCCGGCATTTTGGAGGATAGACCTAGAAAAGAATGGTGGATGCCCTGGTTAGAACATGGCGTGAGATTAGAAAGTGCTTAGACTTGAGGGGCTTCCTTAGCTTTTCACCTCTATGGGATCATCGTAGTTTGGTGGAGATAAGGAAAGTAGGGGCACTGTATGAAACTCTTGGCCATGATTTGAAATCGATAACAGATATGGTGGTCATGGGCAAAATAAAATCATGGAGCCAGATAAAGAGCGAATATGGCCTGAATGACTCCCGCTGGTTTGATTATCTGCGCCTATCCAGTGCTTTTAGATCGGATTTGAGGAATGTGGAGTATAGATTGAGTGCCAATTTAACATTAGACAAAATGAGAGGGTTAGGAATTAGATCTATAGGCGTCTCGATATTGTACAAATGTTTCCTTTCAGAAAGGGACTTGACTTTTGGGAGCGAGAGAGCATGGGAAAAGGAGGTTGGGGAGAGGGTGAATTGGGTGACTGTCTACCGCAATATTAGGTAAGTTGCGCCTTCGGCAAACCATCAGCTAATTCAGTTTTACATTACACAGATTGCATTACACCCCTGCCTTCTTGTTTAAAATCCAAAAAAGGGCTGACGATCTATGTCCGCGTTGTAAAAAAAAAAACAGGGGACTATAGTCATATGCTATGGTCATGTGATAAACTTAAGCAATATTGGTCTGGGGTAGAAGGTCTGGCTAGCTCACTGACATTGAGAAACACATGATGGTGTCTCCGCAGCATTTTTGCATGTTTGATTTCCCAGGGGGCAATGTTCCTAGATTCACTGATGCTGGTTGATCTTGCTGAGGCCAACCATCCTTCTTTTGAATGAATTTACTAGGCTTTGCTCCCACTTGCCAGAATCCTACTCCACACTGATTAGGGGCATAAATCCTGAAACAGCTGTCTGTGGATGCCTTGCTTGGGTGTTTGGAGACCTTCCTTGGCTTGGTTGTTCTTTCCAGTAGAAGGTCTGACTAGCTCACTGATGTTGAGAAACATGTGATGGTGTCTCCACAGTATCTTTGCATATTTGATTTCCCAGGAGGCAATGTTCCTAGACGTTGAGAAACTGAGAAATGTAATGGTGTTTCTATTGTGTTTTCGGTTGATCTCCTTGAGGTCAACCATCATTCTTTTTTTATTCTTATAATCATTATTTCAACAGTGTGTGGACATAGCCTAAGACTTTTTTTTCTTTCAGGAATAAGCTGGTATAATTGGAAAAAAAATCTCCATTTGCTATATCCCTGTTAGAACAGTTTAAGGAAGCATAAGGGTAGCTTCACACGGGCGGGCTCGCAGCGAGATTCTCGCTGCGAGCCCGGCAGGTCCTGGCAGTTCCCATAAACTACATACTTGCTGCGGACCGCAGCGAGTATGTAATTGTACCGCGCTTAACTCCTTCTACTCCCGCCCGGCTCCCCCGCTGTAAGCAGCATACATTACCTGTCCTTGCTGCTCGGGTCCGGCGTCCTGCTCTCCCGTCCGGCCAATTAGTGTGTTGCCCAGCCGCAGCCACTGATTGGCCGGGCGGGAGAGCAGGACGCCGGACCCGTGCAGCAAGGACAGGTAATGTATGCTGCTTACAGCGGGGGAGCCGGGCGGGAGTAGAAGGAGTTAAGCGCGGTACAATTACATACTCGCTGCGGTCCGCAGCAAGTATGTAGTTTATGGAAACTGACAGGACCTGCCGGGCTCGCAGCGAGAATCTCGCTGCGAGCCCGCCCGTGTGAAGCTACCCTAAAACTGCTGAGGTTCCCTTTAAACACAACCTCATTTATTTATAGCTGCCTACGCATCTTACATGGCTTTTTCCAAAATTACTAAATACATAAATAGAATAGAAACTTGGCTGGCGGTGTGCTTTTAAAAGGCTCCAAAGAAAAGGCAATTATGGGTAAATAGGGTGTGCTTATGTCGCACTACTGGCTGTAGCTAGTGCTTATGGTAAACATAACTGCAGACAGGACCTACACATGGCCACTAGCTTTCTATTCACTAATGATTGCAGGCTTCACCTGGGCTAGCCACTATTTAAAGTCGAGGTCCAGGACTGCAATTTATCTTTTAAGGGAATGTGTGATCAGAAAACTACTAATTGTTTAAAAAATGTTTTTATGTCAAACATATTTTTTTAAAGACTTTTTGGTAATTTGTTTTTTCTAATTTTCCATTTTACTATCTATATCAGTGCTTCTCAATGGCAGTCCTCTTGGCCCACCAACAGGTCATGTTTTACAAAGCACACCTATTGTGAAACTGTTCTCTATGTTGCTCACATCAGTACGATAACAATGATATGTAACTTATATAACTTTTATTTAAAAAATTTTTTAACTAAATGTGCTTAAAATTGCTTTTTGATAACCTTTTATTACAATTTTTCTGAATTTGATGCGACCAAAAATGCAATTTGGCTCTTTGGAATTTTTTTTGCACTTACTCTGTTCAGCTTGCGCAATCAGGAATATGATAATTTAATAGTTCAGGTGATTACGCTCACGGCGATACCATGCCGGCGCGACCCCTCTCTGAACCCCCCCTTGTGCCGCCATGACGTACCAGGTACGTCATGGGACGGGAAGGGGTTAATGCCTATCTTTATCCATTGTTGGTGAAGGGTCACAAGTTAGTTGAGTCCATACAAATAAACTGCCCAATACCCTAGATAGTGTTAATATTTTCTTTGATATCAGAACACACAATGCATTTCAGCCTGCTGTTAATAGGGCTAGCCACAGACCAGTCATAATATCAATGCAAAAGCACCTACAATGGGCATGTGAGCATCATATTTGGACCTGGGAAATAGAAGGTACTGGCACAGTCTAATTCAACATGTTTTCTTTTATCATCTAGATGACCATTCAAGATTTGACCCAGGGTATTTTCACATAGGTTGGAGTTTCATAGCATTAACACAATGGAGGATGACTGGACAGCAATGAAATGATTAATTACTGCAATGAAATGATGCAGTAATGGAGCGTTTACATGGAGGGATTATCATTCGAATTTTCGCGACAACAATCACATTTGAGTGATAATCAGCTTGTGTAAACACAGCAAACAATCAAGCGACGAACAAGAAATCGTTCTGGGCTGCTGGGGGCCTCTCAGGCTCCAGCTCCAGTAAGCTGCAGTTCTGTAGCTGAGCTGTTAGCAGAGCAACAGGGGCTTCCGGATGAGCCCCGGCTGCTCTAATAACTTTCTCCCGCCCTACACACACATCCAGCAGCTCTTGAGCCACAGCGTCTCCTCCCCCGACCCGGCCGGATGGAAGAGAGCGTCTGTCTAAGTCCTGCTCTCTGCTATCTCCCTATGGCTGAGCTGAAAGAGACAGGGAAGGGGTGGGGGGTAGGGGGGGTTCACTATGGAACCAGGGCCGATAGTTTCCAGTGCTTGGTTCACCTTAAATGACGTTCCTCCTGCTCTGACAGACCTCCTGCTTCCTAGGTTTTCAAGCAGATGTCGGGACAGGACGGTAAGGGAGGACGGGGATGTCTGCAGATACAGTGCAGCTCGCTGCCTGCCATATACTGTACCTCCCCCTAACCTATGCCGGGCGTGCATCGATACGTGCAATAGCAATGCGCGGCCGATGGCTGACAATTCAACAAACTGTTTACATGTTTACAGGGATGTGTAATTGGCTCAGAAAACGAATGCTGATCTACCAGATCGACGCTCATTTACAGTATTGATCGGGCCGTCAGTATTGATCGGGCCCATGTGATAGCACCCTTAGCCTTCCAGATCTCAATTTAATTGAGCATCTGTAGGATGTGCAACAAAAACAAGTCTGATCTGCCCTTGGAAGCTTACAAGTACTTAACCTCTCAAGGACCGCCAGTACGCCTTTTTAAGGCAGTCATTAAGGGTACCTATTCTAGTCCTTTCATGGCAGGCCTAAAATTAGGTGGTATGGGTCTCCCTTATGAGTATAACAATCACTCAGCTTTATTAACCCTTTACATGCCATGGTCAGATGGAGTATACTGTACTTTGGCTTGTGGGTAACATGATCTCTCATGCCAATGGGTTTGTCCTGCACAATGAACACAGTGAACAAATTTTTTTTAAAAATATGAAAAATAAGTTTAAAAAATCCTGCTAGGATTGCTATTTTTTTAATCTGCCTCCAAAAAATGGTAAAAAAAATGTTATGCATATTTCAAAATGGTACCAGTAGAAAGTACAACTTGTCCCATAAGCGCTCATATGGCTATGTTGATAGAAAAAAATTAAAAAGTGTGTGCCAGTGCTTTTAAAGTCAGAGAGCTAGGGCTAGCTGGAGAAGTGGTGAGCTAGACTATAATTTTGTGTATGGGGTGGCAGGTAACTATCCTATGATCAGGTTCTCATGCCCACATAAAATTAGTTTTTTTCCCAGCAAGCTGTTGTATAGCCTGTCGTTTCGGTCCTTAACCTACCAAAAATAAATTTTGTTTTGGGGGTCTTAGTTCTGTAATTTGTGGTTGTACTTCCTGGTTGAGTAGTTGTTCAGGACTATAAATCACACAAGACATCACTTTCCTTCAGTTCTTTATCACAGGCCTCCCATCCTGCCTACTCCTGCTAGTTTCCTGTCCAAAACATCTAATTTCACTGCACGCTATTAATGTAGTTGCAGCACCTGCAAGTTATTCAGCATTAGGACCATATTACCTGGCCCGATTATGGTTGTAAGCTAGCGTCAATCTGCTTCATGGAGGGGGGATCTGTGCTTTTTGTCTTGTCTGTCCTCCGCGACGTAATGGCACTGATTCCAGCTCGGCAATACTTTACTATGGGCTTTAGCAGTGCTTAGTAATCGAGCACTGATTGTGGGGATTAATGCAGTACATACTGTATGTACTGCATTGATCTCTATGACCAATCAGTGCATTGCTCATAGAAGTCTCTAGGGGACTACAAATTAAACTAAAAAGTTTTAAAAATAAAATAAAACATTTTCAATGTAAATTAGGAAAAACACTTCCCATATTAAAAGTTTTAAATCACCCCTTTCCCCATTTTATAAATAGAAATAAGTAAATAAAGAATACATATTTGCTATCCCTACATGTGGAACTAATAAATTATCATATCTCTTATCTCACATGGTAAGTGGCGTAAGCGCCAAAAAATGCGCAAAAAGTGCAAAATTGGTGATTTTTGGTCACATCACATCCAGAAAAAATTTAATAAAAAGTGATCAAAAAGTCGCAAATACGCAAGCAAGATCATGGCACCAAAAATAACATAGACCAAAAAGTAAAAGAGTTATAAGGATGGTAATAGAGCAATTTTAAACACATTTAGTTTTTTTTTTAACAAGGTTTTAATTTTTAAAAAGCTGTCAGATACAATAAAAGTTATATAAACTACCTATTGTTGTAATCATACTGACTTGAAGAACATAAATAACATGTCAGTTTTATCACAGGGCGAACGTCGTAAACATGAAACCTCCTGAAATTAAAAAATAAAATGCTCTTTTTTTTCAATTTATTTGTGCAAATATTTTTTTTTCTGGTTTTGCAGCATACTTTTTGGAAAAATTAAGTCTGTCATTGCAAAGTACTATTTATGTCTTTGGCTCAGTAGGTCTGTGGGTGAACAAATGCAACTGCTATGGCCTTTTAAACACAAGGAGTAAAAAACTAAAGTACAAAAATAAAAATTGGCATGGCCCTTAAGGGGTTAATGTCCCAATAAAGCTATTCAGAGGTGGTGACATCACTCAAGGAGTAGGACTAGAACTCAGAGACAAGATCAAGCCAAGCCTTCTGTGACATCATAGGATGATGCCTTTCTGAAGTTTGTAGTCTATTTTTTATTTCCTGTCGTGGGTGAAGCCTACAAAAGCCCACTGAAGCCAGGACTACTAGTGATAACACTATATTAGAAAGTTATATATCTTGGAGTGATTTTATTCAAATACAATATTCTTATAAGAGTACTCCTTTAACCCCTTCCCTCCCGGGCTAATTTTCATTTTAGCATTTTCGTTTTTTCCTCCTCGTGTTTAAAAGGCCACAGCACTTGCATTTTTTCACCTACAGATCCACATGAGCCCTTATTTTTTGCGCCACTTATTTTACTTTGCAATGGCAGACTTAATTTTTGCATAAAATATGCTGCAAAACCAGAATTTATATGGGCGGTGAAACTGAAAATAAAAGGCAATATTTCTTATTTGGGGGGGGTTGTATTTAGACCATGCACCCTATGGTAAAACTAACAAGTTATTTATGTTCCTCAAGTTGTTATGATTACAACAATATGTAACTTGTAAATTGCTCTATTACCATGCTTATAGCTAGAGATGAGCGAACCGGGTTCGGGTACCAGTCCATCCGAACCCAAACTTTCGGCATTTGATAAGCTGGGGCTGCTGAACTTGGATAAAGCTCTAAGGTTGTCTGGAAAACATGGATACAGCCAATGACTAATGATTTTATTAACAGTAATTAAAAGCCCCCCGTGGGACTTCTATATACACAGCACTGATCTCCCATTGAGATCAATGCTGTGCATATAATAGAGCACTGACCCATTAGATAGGTGCTCTATTATAATGGTCTGCAGCAGACCATATCTATGGAGTGCCAAGCCAGGATCAGCGTCATTCCGACGCTGAGCCCCGGCCGGCTCAGTACACCGGATCTTCCCCCCGCATCACGAGGGGGAGATCTGCCCACTAGACACCAGGGAAGGCACTGAAAAGGACAGTTAGATGCAGCTGTCATGTTTGACAGCTGCATCTAACTGTCCTAATTAGCGGGTGCGGCTGATCGGCGGCACCCGCTAATAGCCACGGTCCCATGCTGCAGTAAGCAGCTGGAATCACGGCGGTTCAGAGCGGGGTTGGTTTCACACATGGCAGTTGTTTGGGAAACTGCTATTGCAGTTTTTCTGCCCAAACCAGAAGTGGATCCAACAGGAAAGAGAAGTACAAGTCCTCCCTTTATATTTTCCATTTCATTTGAATCCACTTCTGACTTTGGCACAAAGACTGCAGTGGCAGTACCCCCCCCCCCCCATCACAACAAACCCTGCCCAGTGTAGAACCAGCATACGTCTGTGTCTTTTATGGAATGTGCATAGAATGACTGAAACAGCAATTTTGCTCTTTTTATTTAAGGAATGCAGTGATATTAAAAATAATGACTGCTGGGTCACTAATGGAGGACTATAGTTTTCTGCGCAACTGCTCCACCCTGTTGTGTTGTAGGCTTGTAAAGGAGTAGAATACTCATAATCTTTCCTTTTGTCTCAGCATTGTAAGCAAACCTTTGACAGCCATCAACCATAACATAGTGCGGTAAAACCTTCCAAGAATCATACATTTGCCTGAACTAACAGACACACCTATGACAAGACTCCAGAACTAGTATTGTCTAATTTATCATGCTCTACACAACAAACTAGTAATTCATGTCGAAATATAATTTCAGTGACATGATAAAGATCATTATTATTACTTTATTCTAATTACATGTGCTTTAGCGTAAAATACAAGGAGTGGTATAAGTGCATATGACACAATGAAAGGTGTTCAGTGTACTGGATATCAAATTTTATCATGTGTCATATCAGAGTTAGGCCCTGTGCACACAATAACATATAAAAACTAAAGTTCTTGCTTGCTCATCCAATTAATTTTTTTCTTTACATCAGCTGGTATTTCAAAGTTATACAGATTTGTAAATTATCTCTATTTAAAAATATCAAGCCTTGCAGTACTTATCAGCTGCTGTATTTTGTGCAGGAAGTGGTGTATTCTTTCTAGTTTGACAAGGTGCTCTATGCTACACTGTATAACTATCTTTAGGTTAATTTCACACTTTGCTGATTTTCCAATAAGATGTGTACATGGAAAAAAACAAGATTTAAGCAAATTTATAGTATTTACTGTGAAATTAGCCTTAAAACAAGGGAGTCAAGGTCCTGCGCAAATTAGTATTTAGTAAAAGTGGAAAAACAAACAGAACGTCTCCAAAGTGTGTATGTGATGTTATTACTATGCTCCTGTGATAAACTCACATAATATGCCAGGACAACCTGTAATTGAAATGTTTAACGCTCAATAAGATTTATCACATCCTTTCTTTCTAAGACTTGCACATTAAAATATTAGGGAGGGTTCACACTGGGTGATAGTGATGTAGTCCTTAATGGCACCATTTTATATATAAAAGGAACTGTTTTCTTGTATTTGCATTTCAATTTTTTAAGAGCGTTTTAGAAAATGTGACCAGGCCTGGTTTCTATTGTAAAGTTCATTTCACTTCTTATTTTCAGAAAAAACATCCTCAAATAGAAATTTGTAGTAAGTTCTTGAAAACACAACATTTAATACAGTTGTTTGAGAACGAAAACCCAGGCGACCTTCGTATACTGCCGAGCAATTGGGAGGGAGGGGGAGGGCAGCACCCGCAGGACACATTTTTTAAAATTTATTTAAATTCTTTTTTCTTATCCCCCTCCGCCACTGCCGCTGCTGCTACCGTACGCGCCCGGGGGGGATTGGGTGCCGGGGTGCAGCTTCAAGTGCCGGCGTGAGCTTCCGGCACAGACAAGCCGGAAGCTGCAGCCCCGCAGTGCCCGAACTCCTCTTCTGCTCGGCGCCAGCGCGATGATTTCACAAGCAGAAGAGGAGTTCGGGCACTGCGGGGCTGCAGCTGTGAGCTTCTGGCCTGCGTGACAGGTTGTCTGTGCCGGAAGCTCACGCTGGCCCTGCATTGGGGGGACCTGCCCAGCCTGCCTTTCACCCTGCCGCCCTTGTGTTTCCCCTGCTCCCTGGCTGCACTTCCTGCCCCTCGGATGCTCCCCCTGCTGCCCATGTGTTCCCCTGCCCCCCGGATGCTCCCCCTGCCGCCCGTGTGTTCCCCTGCCCCCCGGATGCTCCCCCTGTCCCCTGACCGCTCCCTCTCTAGCCCCCCCCCCCCGTTTTTCCTGTTTCTCTATCTGCCCCCCATCTGCCCCCCCATCTGCTCCCGCATCTGCTCTTCCCATCTGCCCCCCCATCTGCTCCAGCATCTGCTCTTCCCATCTGCCCCCCATCTGCTTCCCCATCTGCCCCCCCTCTGCTCCTCCATCTGCTTCCCCATCTCCCCCACATCTGCTCCCCCTCCCCCTATCACCCCAGCTGCTCCCCGTCGCCCCAGCTGCTCCCCCTGTCCCCCAGCTTCTTCCCCTCCCCCTGTCACCCCAGCTGCTCCCCCGTCACCCCAACTGCTCCCCCTGTTGCCCCAGCTGCTCCCCCTGTCCCCCAGCTTCTTCCCCTCCCCCTGTCACCCCAGCTGCTCCCCCTGTTGCCCCAGCTGCTCCCCCTGTCCCCCAGCTTCTTTCCCTCCCCCTGTCGTCCCAGCTGTCCCTGCTCCCCTTGCTCCTGTCACCCCAGCTGTTCCTGCTCCCCCTGTCCCTGTCACCCCAGCTTTTCCCCCTGCCACCCCCAGCTGCCTCCCTTCCCCAGTCACCCCCAGCTGTTTCCCCTGCCCCCCAGCTTCTTCCCCTGTCACCCCCAGCTTCTCCCCCTGTCACCCCCAGCTGCCTCCCTTCCCCAGTCACCCTCAGCTGCCCACCTGCAGATGAGTTGTGGTCGGAGTCTTCATGATGCTGCGCCAGATGGAGAAGAAAGCAAAAACTGAGCGACGACAATTCGAAAAGACGTCCCCTGTGAGACATTAGTAACTGCACTGTAATCACTTCTATAGTGTGCAGAGCCTGTGTACCATTGGGGTCTAAATGGGTCAGTGTATGGTTTGCAGTAGAGTACTGACACAGCCCCGCGGTCACTACAGTACACTAGTGCAAACTTTTAGGGTCTGTTCACACGTACAGACTCGCTGCGTTAAACTCGCACAGAACTTGCATGAAAGTAGCTGCGTTTTTTGTGGTGTTGAACTTGCCTGTGAAAATCATGTGAAAATCAAAACTCGCATGTAAAAATCGCACCAAACACGCAGCGAGAATACACATACATTGACTTGATAGCAATCAGTATCGCTGTGGATTTATGTGCGAGAAACTCACAGCAATAAATATGCAGCGAGTCTGCACGTGTGAACAGACCCTTAGGCTAGGTTCACACTCTGTATCTGTGCGTCTGTATTGCGGGCGGTAAATCATCGGCCGGATTTTTCCGGTTCATGCGTACGCTGGAAAGTATAGGATATACGGCTGCACAGTGCACACTATGTCTGAATCTACGGCCCTATCGTAAACGGACCCGTAAAAAATGAACAAGACCATTGTTTGCGGCTGGACATGCGGCCGAGGATTGACAGGCGGTCCGTACAGAGTACTTCAAAAATAGCCGGCAATGATGCCGAATGTCGATGCCTCTAATAGTTAATATATTAAATTAATAAAACACATTTTCTTTGTAATAAAGTCCCTTTCGTTGTTCAATAATTTAATTCTAACGAATCCATCATTGTGCAATTAAATATACTGTTAAAATAAATATATATATAAATAAATGTATATTTATATATATATATATATATTTATTTTTTGACAGTATATTTAATTGCACAATGATGGATTCATTTAAATTAAATTATTGAACAACGAAACTGATTTTATTTCAACGAAAATGTGATTTATTAATTAAATATTAATTAGTACAGGAAGCTCCATAAGCCGTTAATTCATATTGCCGGCAATAGAGCATTCTGTACTAATCATCACTTTACTTTAATTAAAATATCAAATGTTTCTTCTAATTATGTTATCACAATAGCATTATTAGAAGAAACATTTTGAATTATATGTGCGCTCAGCTGATTGGCTGATCGGCTGAGCGCACGTATAATTAGCGGGTCCGCAGCACAGTGACTTCATTGTGCTGCGGACCAGCGAAGAGGACACATCGGGGTGAGTATAGAGCTCTCCCCACCCCCTCCCCAGCACTGCACCCCTCCCAGCAAGGAAGGGGGGTCACTTAACCCCTTCCTTGCTGGGATGGGTGCAGTCTGACATCAGTCTGGCCCCCAAGGGGTTAAGGGGGATACAATACATCCCCTGTAAGCAGCGATCTGTAAAGATGCTGCATACTGTAAGGAGCACAACACCGCTCACAATGATGGGTGTTGTGCTCCTGTTTGTGTGTTTTTTGTGTGTTTCTCCCTTTTTGTTTTTCAGATATCGGTATCCTGGGGATTACGTCGGATTCCGTGGACTACGTCGATGACCAGCGGTTGTTTTTTTTTTTTATAAAATGGTCAATGAGGGGTGTGGGGGTGTTTTTATTTGAATAAAAAAAATTTTTTACTTGTGTCTTGTCTTTATTTCTTTACTTTATAGACTTAGTAGTGGAAGCCGTCTAATAGACGGAATCCATTACTAAGTCGGGGCCTAGTGTTAGCCGGTATAAAATGGCTAACACTAACCCCCCATTATTACCCCAGTACCCAATGCCACCAGGGGTACTGGGAAGAGCCGGGTGCCAGTGGTCCCGGAGCATCAAAATTGGCGCTCCTGGATCGGGCGGCAGCAGGCTGGTAAGATTTAAGCTGGGGAGGGCCTAAAACAATGGCTCTTCCCACCCTGGTGTTACCAGGCTGCTGTCGTTTGGTTTTTAACCCGGCTGGTTATAAACATAGGGGGGACCCTATGCGTTTTTTTTATTTATTTATAAAAAAAAAAACGCATAGGGTCCCCCCTATTTTTATAACCAGCCGGGTTAAAAACCAAACGACAGCAGCCTGGTAACACCAGGGTGGGAAGAGCCATTGGTTTAGGCCCTCCCCAGCCTAAATCTTACCAGCCTGCTGCCGCCCGGTCCAGGAGCGCCAATTTTGATGCTCCGGGACCACTGGCACCCGGCTCTTCCCAGTACCCCTGGTGGCATTGGGTACTGGGGTAATAATGGGGGGTTAGTGTTAGCCATTTTATACCGGCTAACACTAGGCCCCGACTTACTAATGGATTCCGTCTATTAGACGGCTTCCACTACTAAGTCTATAAAGTAAAGAAATAAAGACAAGACACAAGTTAAAAAAAAATTTTATTCAAATAAAAACACCCCCACACCCCTCATTGACCATTTTATAAAAAAAAAACAAAAAAAAACAACCGCTGGTCATCGACGTAGTCCACGTAATCCACAGGATACCGATATCTGAAAAACAAAAAGGGAGAAACACACATAAAACACACAAACAGGAGCACAACACCCATCATTGTGAGCGGTGTTGTGCACCTTACAGTATGCAGCATCTTTACAGATCGCTGCTTACAGTCTGGCCCCCAAGGGGTTAAGGGAGGATGTATTGCATCCCCCTTAACCCCTTGGGGGACAGACTGATGTCAGACTGCACCCATCCCAGCAAGGAAGGGGTTAAGTGACCCCCCTTCCTTGCTGGGAGGGGTGCAGGGGAGGGGGTGGGGAGATCTGTATACTCACCCTGATGTTGTCTCTTCGCTGGTCCGCAGCACAATGAAGTCACTGTACTGCGGACCGGCTCTTTATATGTGCGCTCAGCCGATCAGCTAATCAGCTGAGCGCACATATAATTCAAAATGTTTGTTCTAATAATGCTATTGTGATAACATAATTAGAAGAAACATTTGATGTTTTAATTAAAGTAAAGTGATGATTAGTACAGAATGCTCTATTGCCGGCAATATGAATTAACGGCTTATGGAGCTTCCTGTACTAATTAATATTTAATTAATAAAACACATTTTCGTTGAAATAAAATCAGTTTCGTTGGTCAATAATTTAATTCTAACGAATCCATCATTGTGCAATTAAATATACTGTAAAAAAATAAATATATATATAAATATACATTTATTTATATATATTTATTTTAACAGTATATTTAATTACAAAATGATGGAATCGTTTAAATTTAATTATTGAACAATGAAAGGGACTTTATTACAACGAAAATGTGTTTTATTAATTCAATATATTAACCATGAGAGGCATTGGCATCGGCATACTGCAGAGGATCGCAAACCCCGGTAATAGCAATTCATGTAAACTGTGTTCCCTGCTTTCCCAGATGCATTCCAGAGGTGTTTGCATCACTTTCTTAAGATTTTATTTGTTATTTTTAGTTGAACCAGATTTCCAAGTAAATGACCGTATGTTTTCAGCCGCATGTCTATTTTTTCCCACGGCCGTAGTTTCAGCCGCACATTTACAGCCGCATAAAAAATACAGCCGCACACATACATAGTGTGAACATAGCCTTAAACTAGAAGCCAACTAAAACAGCTGAAGGCACTTTAACTCCCAGCATATCCCGAGGGCTGCAGACTGTCAGTAAATGCTGGGAGTTGTAGTGCCTGCAGCTGTTGTAGTTGGGTCCCATACACTGGATGCTTTGTGGCATATAATAATACATAGATCTGTGGGGGCTCAGTGTAGGGAAGTGACCCCAGAACATCACTAATACGGGATAGAACAAAAACATCTACCCCTATCCCTATTAGTGAGGTTCTGGGGTCACTTCCCTACACTGAGCCCCCACAGATCTATGTATTCTTATATGCCACAAAGCATCCAATGTATAGGACCCAACTAAAACCGTTACAGGCACTACAACTCCCAGCATTTACTGGCAGTCTGCAGCCCTCAGGATATGCTGGGAGTTGTAGTACAGTGTAGACAGATGTATTGCTGGACCTTCAGGGCTGATGGTTGTCCCCCACAGTTTGCAGCCACCAGGAGACTATGCACACAGTGATTTATTATAGGGTTGTCCTCTCAGAGACTACAACTCCCAGCATACCCTGAGAGCTGTATAAATGGAGGGATTTGTCACAGATCACAGATACATATGAATCCAGGAAAGGATGGGGTCAGCATGTCGTGTCTCACTGATTCTTTATTGGTGGGCCCCAAGGATCATTTCCTCTGGTGGGCCCCAGGTGCCCCAGTCTGACACTGGACAGAAGCGGTCCCCGAATTAAGACGTCCCCGGCCTCCTTCCTTCCTCCTTCACGTCTGTTTGATGAGAAGAGCGGGTATCAAGCAGAGCGGCATCCCAGCACCCAGTACTACTGAAAGCCGGGGGGTGCCGCTCAGTAGTACCAGGTACTGGGTGCTGGGGTGCCGGCCTTCCAGCTGTGCAAGGGTATACACCATGCATGTAACCTGCCCGTGCCGAGTGGGGGGTGGGGTGCTGGGACGTTAGGGCGCCCCGGGGGAGAGGTGGGCGCCTCAGCATGCATAGTGCCTAGGGCAGCATGAACTCTAAATACAGGCCTGGTTACCAGGATTATTGGCCATGTGCCTATTGGTTACTACATGAGGATCTGGTTTCGGCTGCATGTGGTGATGAAAAGTAAATGTGGTAACGCGGCCTAAGTGATCAGATATCAGCTATTAATACGGCCCTAATACATGATGTTGATGGCTGGGTGCATGTATGTTGCTTTCCTGGAGAAGAGATGTCATCAAGTGCACAGGAAGAAGATAAGCAGGCATGATGGTATGAGCAATGTTCTGGTGGAAAATCTGGTGGCACTTATTTGAATGTTACTTTGACACATGCCACCAACGTAAACATTTTTGCAGAAGTCCACCCATTCATGCCTACAGTATTCCCTAATGGCAGTGGCCCTAATTCTCCAATTCTTATCCTGCACCTGTGGGATGTGCTGAATAAAACAAATCCAGTCTATGGAGTCCACACCTTGCACACTTAGTCCCAGAAAGGGGTGCTGTTGTACCCTGGATATTCAAGAGATCCGCCTCCCCTGGACGCAGATGCAGTGAAGTGTTCCAGGCTGCGTCACTGCGCCTGCGCTGCTCAGAATCAATACAGCGCATGCGCACAGTTGTAACCAGAGTTGTAGAGCAGAGATCCAGCCCAGGGGCATTACTAGAAAACAGAAGGCAGAGAGAAAGACCCCAGAAGCGTTGAAGGACTAGGGCACACATGTTCTAGGCCCCGCTATATTGACACTGCTGCTGCAGACTAAAAGATGATTTTTCACCCTAAAGATGGCACCAGGAAATTTTTAAAAAACACATCCAGAAAGGAAATCACTTCATTTAAAGAACGGTACCAGTGGTTTGGGGGGAAACTGGAAAACTGGCCTTAGGGCCCTATTCCATGGAGCGATAATCGGCTAAATCAGGCCGTTTCGGCTGATTATTGCTCCGTGTAATAGAGACAGCTGGTAATTGTCAGAAATGTGCAGTGAGCCTGGTGTAAACTGGGCCTGTTTTTTTTTTGTGTGTGACAAACCCGCTTGCTTTTCAGCCTCCTGGCAATGCAGGAGTTACACTGCTCACTGCTAGCCTTGATTGCTGCAGCCAAGCAGTGTGGTTTGACTGACAGATGCCTCTGCCTGTCCGGAACCTTGAGGATCAGAGTGCCAATCCAATGGGGATCCGGACTGGGCTCTTGATCCTCATAAATGAAAGCAGAGCCAGTTTCTCCCTGCTGGCTATTAAGGTTCATACCCTGATCCCAGCTCCCCCTGTCTACTCCAGCGATCCCTGTTCCTAATTCCTCTCATTGCTTGACTCATTACCTTACCTCCCGTCTGACCTTTGACTATCTGTTTGATCTTCGATTTTGTACTGCGCTGCCCGTTTGGTTGTGACTTGGCTTGTTGACTTCCCTTTATTGTGTTTGTCTGTCTGTCTTGTTCTGTGTTTCACTTATTCAGTACAGGGAATGTCTTTGTGGTTGTCCACGGCTGCCTAGGACCAATTGACGCAAGTAGGTAGGGACACTGTCTCATCTTGTCCCTACCTCCCTGTCCTGACAGTTATCTTCCCTTTCTGTGGGTGGCAGTGCCAATAGTCTGGGTGGGTCATCATTCCACTCCGGACCACCGTGACAACAAATCAAGGGACCCCGCAACAACCCGGCAGGTCACTGTCAACCCTCTGGAACCGGTCCTCTAAACTAAAAGCAGGTGTGCCATCATACCTGTGTACCCAACCGACACTGGCGTCACGATATAACATCATTGGGCCCGGCTGTATCTCGGCCAACCACCATAGAACTGGCGCCACACCTCGCCATCTGGCAAGTGACCGGCTGTGTCGCCTCCACATCGGGGGTGTACTACCACCAGAAGTGGTATACAGAAGTGGCATCACAAACAGGATTCAAACCTTGTTGTTGACTATAACTGCTGTCCTAAAGAACTGTGTATGGTGTGTAATTTACCAAGCAAAGGTTGCCAAGAACTGTGTGCTCCTTATTGCTGAAGCAAGTTGTAAACTGTTAGCCACCAAAACCCCTATTGCCCTGAAGATAAGTGCTCCAAAGAAGAAAATGACTGTGTATATAAAAGTGGGGGAGCCATCTTTATTCATTACGCGACTGTGTTCTGTGATTACTGACTACGCCATAACTCCTGGAAAGCCCGCCAAAGTAACCGCAGGAAAATTTTGCCAAAAGCCCACCAACGCACCAGCGCCACTTAGCGGCAGAACCAGGAAGTACAAGAGAATCCACCGGAAGTGCCAACAGTGCCATCTTGCTAATTTCATCTGCAGCCTTAAGTCCACCCAGCAGTGCACCCAGCCCAGAAACAGCAGGAGTAATCACCGGAATCCTTCCTCTGAAGTTTCCACTCTAGGGCCACTGCGAAATCCACTATTTCTGCCTCGGACAGTGATGACCAGCAAGTTGTGGGTGCCTCCACACCCCCGGCTGCATCGTCAGCTTCCCCTGCATCTCTGGCAGCCTCCGATGCTGCATCCTCCTCAGCCCCTGATATGGTACCTCACCCTGCTTCCATCTTCCTACGCCCTACCAATCTACCATTTTACTGGGGTACCCCAAGGACCCTGGCCCATTTCAGTGAGAAGTTTCACAGATCATTAAAATTTCACTCCTGGTCTCCTGAGCAACAGGTGGACATCCTCCTAGACCAGCTATGACAGGCGTCAGAAGCCAGGTGAGACTCTCAGAGACTGTGCACTTGCACTACACGCTGCATTCAGAGCTGTACGCCAGCTAGTCATCTTCACACCTGCAGATGCAGAGCGCATCATCATGGACAAATTTGTGTAGATTCCAGGTCCACACAAGATAGACTCCGGGATTTAGCAAAACAAAACCCTGGCATGCCATCCATCGAATTAAAAGGTCTGGTGCTCAAATGACTCAGCACCTCCAGACCAGGAGAAATTGTGGCCATAGACCATGTAAAATTGGCCCCTAGATCCTAGAGCCAACCACTGCCCGGGCATGATGGGAATTGTAGTTTCACAACATCTGGAGGGCCAAAGGTTCCCCATCCCTGCTGTACAGTAACGGAGAGGATGGGAATCACAAGGGCTGACAGAGACTGCAGGGACCATGAAGGAATGGGGAGGGCAGATGTGGGCACTGTATAGCAGCACTCTCTGTCTGGGTAGAGAGGTGTTACAGCTATGAAGAGATTACCTCCACAGTCCTGTCCCCTGATGTAAGACCCAGCCTGAAGTGGATCTGCTATGATTTGGGAGGTGAAGGAGACTTCCTGGGTCAGAGTACAGGGCTGTAGACCCTACTGTGCAGACCATGCCCCTCCACCACTCTCCCTCCTATCCAGCACAGGGAGCTCTTAAACCAAAGCAATGCTTTAAAACTAATTTACAATTCTGAAAAAACTTTGAGCTCTTCTTGCAAAACGCTCTCAATCCAAGTTACTCTTAAACCAAGGTACCACTGTATTTTGAAAAAAGGGTTCCTCAACCCCAGCAAAAAAGGATTGGGTAACAGGAGGATTGGTTGGGCAAAAGATGAGTACAGCTGGTACACCAGCTAAAAGAGTTGGGCCTGTTGTGGGATGGTGAAAATAGGTTTCATTATCATGCAAACCCTAAGAAAAATTCCTTTCAAATCAACTGGTGGCAGAAAAACCCAGAGAATTTTAATTTACTTCTATTAAAAAAACTTATAAGCTGCCGTATGCCGTGCAGAAAGTGGTATCCTTTCCAATCTGTAGAGGTTTTCTATGGGGATTTGCTACCACTCAGGATGGTTCCTGACAAGGACAGAGGTGGCATCAGAGAGCATTGTGTCAGACTAAAAAGAATTCACCAGTTCCTGTGAGCAGCTGATAGGTACTGGAGACTTTTTTAATAGTAGTAAATTACAAACCTCTGGCACTTTGTGGCACCGGTTGATCTGAAAGTAATTTTTTGGGTTAAACTACCGCTGTATCAAGTAGAGTACTAAAGTCAACCTACATGCTACTCTGCATTGATCAGCTTATCTAGTCTGTGTAAATGTTTTTTTGTGAATTGTGTGCAGGTATGCCTACCCGTGGCTCTGCTAGGGCTCTTTTCTGGGCTTTTATTAAAATAGCTGTAGTCATTGTCGGACTGGGGTACCTAGGGCCCACTAGCGGAAATGATCCTTGGGGCCCACCAATAAAGAACCAGTGAGATCCGACATACTGACCCGGCCCTTCCCTGGATTCATCTGTATCTGAGACAAATCTCAGAACTCCCTACATTTATACAGCTATCAGGCTATGCTAGGAGTTGTAGTTTCTGAGTGGACAACTATTTAATAAATCACTGTGTGCATAGGCTCCTGGTGGCTGCAATCTGTGGGTCACAACCATCGGCCCTGAAGGTCCAGCAATACATTTGTCTACAGCGGCAGTTATCAGAGGATCTAGACATAGATCTGTGGGGGCTCAGTGTAGGGAAGTGACCCCAGAACATCACTAATAGGGGATAGAACAAAAGCATCTACCCCTACCATATTATCACCGTTCCATCACACTGTTCTGTGGACTGGACCAGGGAGCTCCCAGTATCAGGATTAATTATGATGGCACTAGTGTACTGTAGTGACCGCGGGGCTGTGTCAGTACACTAGCGTAAACCATACACTGACCCATTTAGACACCAATGGTACACAGGCGCTGCACACTATATAAGTGATTACAGTGCAGTTACTAATGACCAAGCAATGCCATTGATATATATCAAGACCGTTATTACCAATAATACCAGTATATAGGAAGGAAATATTATCACCATACATAACATATTACCCCCATACTTGTTTTTGACCAAATCCTGTATACTAAAACCAATAAAACACAGTACCAGATAACAAGTAACAAATAATACCACCACATACTGACTAATACACCACCACTGATACTGAATAAAATTCTCTGTTCAAAGATCAATATCACCTCATCCAGTCATATAAAGGCAGCTCCAGCTCTACACAGGTTGTATACACCATATACATTACAGTGCAGTTACATCGAGTGACTCACAGGGGACATCATCTCTGATCAGAGTTGTTCCTTTTCATTTTCTTCTCCATTTGCCCAGGGCCATTATGAGAACTTCTCTGAGCCACGAATCCACAGAATCTGCCAGACAAACATATTAGGCTCCTCACTCTGGCACCATCCTCATCTCTCTACAAACTGAACATCTGTATTGACCCCGTTTTGCCCCCTTATAGTATATGCCCCCTTCTGTGTAGCCACCTTATAGATGGGCCCCCCTGTGTTGTCCCCCTTATAGATGGCCTCCTGTTACCCCCCCCATAGATGCCCCTCTGTGTTGTCCCCCTTATAGATGGCCTCCTGTTACCCCCCCTATAGATGCCCCCCTGTGTTGTCCCCCTTATAGATGGCCCCTCTGTTATCTTCCTTATAGATGCCCCCTGAAATCCCCCTTATAGATCGCCCCCCGCTATCCCCCTGATAGATTGCCCCGTTATCCCCTTATAGATGCCCCCAACACAACTCCCCAAACACAACTCCCTCGCTCCCCAGTCGGTTGTCTTCTCTCCACTACATGGCCCAGGCCTGCACACACATCGGGAAGATCAGTGTGTGCCAGGGCCGGTACTTCTGGTACAGGGAACGTCTCTAACATGCGTTTCCTGTATCGGAAGTTCCACAGAGCTTCCTGATGCGTGCGACGGCCGGTTGCAGGCCCTCCACCCCTTCCAAGGAATGCAGCATAAGCTGGGGGCCGGTTTGCCTCTTGTGACCACAAGCAGGACTCTGCTTGCGGTCACAAGAGAGATTGGGGGGGGGAGGGGGGGCGCGGCAACACTGTTTAACTGTCGGGGGGTCCTGCCACCCGACAGTCAGTGCGCCGCATCAGCGCAGGGACCGGGGTCTACCGGAGGATGGCCCAGTCCGACGCTGGCTGTAGTCTTTGAAACTCCCAAATTATGTTGTGGTGTGGAATCTATTAGTTTGCTAGCAAGCTGACCTATGCCACAGAATTTGTGCCTTTTCCTAATGTTAACATAGCTCAAATCATAGAGGGAGATTTATCAAACTGGTGTTAAGTGAAGCTGGCTCAGTTGCCCCTAGCAACCAATCAGATTCCACCTTTCATTTTTCAAAGAATCTGTGAGGAATGGAAGGTGGAATCTAATTGGTTGCTAGGGGCAACTGGGCCAGTTTTACTTCACACCAATTGATAAATCTGCCCCATAATGTATTATTTTTGTCAGATAGTCTAGAATCTGCATAGCACCCAAGACTGATACCAAGCCCTTTTGGGATCTGCTAGGCAGGCAGTAGCGGTCTTTGGCACCAAGCACCCCCAAGCAATCGCTTGGAGCCCCCAACATCCAGGGGGGGCCCCCACTCCGCGCTCTTCTCTTGTGCTTAAGACCACTAGACAGGGCCGCTGCCCCGCTCGCTGCTGTGATCTGAACTGTAACTATGAGCACTCGTAATGTGCGCTCACAGTTACATGCAGCAGCACTGACAGGGAAGGAGCCATTGGCTCCCTTCCTGTCAGTCACTCTTGTGGCCGCAGGAAGTGTTTTCCCTGCGGTCACAAGTGGCCGCTCTGTCCTTGTGGTGTCGGTGCTTCAGTGACATCACTGGAGCATCGGCGCCAGGACAAGGGGAGCGCGGCCTCTTGTGACCGCAGGGAAAACCCTTGCGGCCACAAGAGTGAAGAGAAGAGGAGACGCCCGGACCCAGGTGAATATAAGTGTTTGTTTTATTGTGTTATATACTTTATGGGAGGGGGAGCACACAGGGGCCTGTGTAACTGGGGGAGCGCACAGCGGGGGTCTATATAAATGGGGGGAGCACACAGTGGGGCTATATATAACTGGGGGAGTACACAGGGGGGCTATAGACTACTGGGGCTTCACAGAGGGGCCTATATACTACTCGAGTCAGCACACAGGGGGTCTATATACTACTTGGGGCAGCAGAATGGGGTCTATATATAACTGGGGGAGCACACAGGAGGTCTATATCCAAGTGGGGGAGCACACAGGGGGGCTATATACTACTGGGGGAGCACACAGGGGGCTATATACTACTGGGGTAGCACACAGGGGGTCTATATACTACTGGGGTAGCACACAGGGGGTCTATATACTACTGGGGGAACACACAGGGGTCTATATACTACTGGTGGGGCACACAGGGGGTCTATATACTACTGGGGGAACACACAGGGGTCTATATACTACTGGTGGGGCACACAGGGGGTCTATATACTACTGGGGGAACACACAGGAGTCTATATACTACTGGTGGGGCACACAGGGGGGTCTAAATACTGCTGAGGCAGCACACAGGGGGTCTATATATAACTGGGGGGGGCACACAGGGGTCTATATACTACTGGTGCAGCACACAGGGGGTCTATATACTACTGGAGGAGCACACAGAGGTCTATATACTACTGGTGGGGCACACAGGGGGTCTATATACTATTGGGGGCAGCACACAGGGGGTCTATATATAATGGGGAGCACACAGGGGGTCTATATATAACTGGTGGAGTACACAGGGGGTCTATATATAACTGGGGGCAGCAAACAAGGGGTCTATATACTGCTGGAGGAGCACACAGTGGTCTATATACTACTGGGGGAGCACACAGGGATCTATATAATACTGGTGGAGCACACAGGGGGTCTATATACTACTGGGGGAACCACACAGGGGGTTTATATACTACTGGAGGAGCACACAGGGGTCTATATCCAAGTGGGGGAGCACACAGGAGGTCTATATCCAAGTGGGGGAGCACACAGGGGGGCTATATACCACTGAGGGAGCACACAGGGGAGCTATATACAAGTGGGGGAGCACACAGGGGGTCTATATACTAGTGGGGGAGCACACAGGGGGTATATGTAACTGGGGGCAGCACACAGGGTATATACGACTGGGGACAGCACACAGGGGGTTTACATACAACTGGGACAGCACACAGGGTGTCTCTATACTTTTGGGGGAGCACACGGGGGGCTATATATAACTAGGGGAACACACAGGCGTCTATACACTACTGGGGGAAGCACACAAGGGGTATATACTACTGAGGGGAAGCATACAAGGGGTATATACTACTGGCGGCTGCGCACAAGGGGTATATACTACTGGGGGCAGCACACAGCGGTCTATTGTTGTGGAGTGCGTGGGGGGGGGCCCAGACATAACTTCGCTTGGGGCCCCTGAAATGCCAAGACCGCCCCTGCAGGCAGGTATACATTGGCAGTAGTTTTCTGCCCCTTCCTATACAGTGGGACACAGAAAATAACATTGTGTGGTATTATTACTTTTGTTCAATAATATGGGGGCCTATGGGGGATATATGCCCCTGTTCCAGATATGGTCTCTAAAGGTGTAGTGAAATAAGGTGTAGCCTTATTTTGGTGAATTTCTGTAAACTTTATATGAGCAGAAAAACACATTTCGCTTATGATTATCAGTATTTGTACCAACATGTCCATAGCCAATGCAGAGAATGTATTTATTAAGAGAAATGCCAACAAGAGTCCAGATCTTCATCAATAAACAAAGATTTTTTTTTTTTTTTAGACTCCTTGAATCTACAGATTCATGAGGCAGGGTAAGGGTGTGTCAGGAATGCACGTTCAAGGAACACAAGGAAAACTCTGCGGTTGGGGTTAATATCAATGATTTCCTTTGTCTCAATAGTTACATGACTGCAACTAATTAGAAGGGCCGCCACCTATGGAATAGGCAACTTTTTACAGAGAAAATATTTAACTTATTTTTACAGCATAGACTGAAAGTAAGGGAAAGAATGTACAAGAGAACACAATCTGTTAATATTTGCGGCCATTTCCCTCCCCTTTAAATTGGGAAAAATAAATCTCCCGAGTATGAAAAGATATATTGAGTTTTGTGACATAGAGTTATTATATTTTCCCAGCAAATTTTTAATTACCCCTAAACGCTTTAAAGACCTGAAGAACATTTTTGTATCTTGGCATTCCAGCGGTCACAGCATTTTATAGCAGCATAGATGTATGAGGCCTTCTCATTTTATGTGCAGGACAAGTAGTACATTCTTTTACTGCCATTTTGGGGTAAAGCTACTGTATATAATTGTTAATTAATTGAATCAATATTATTTCCTTACATTTAGGCTATGTTCATACACCTTCTTTTTTTAGAAAGGCCGTAAATTTGAGCCCAAATAACCTCTGTTATTTCATAATGACTTATAATGATACCAAATTGTATGTTACATAGTGTTTTGTGAACAGCACATAATCATCTTACTATCAAGACTGGGGAACTTATACTTGTTTTACATAAATCCCTGTGCCCCACAACAGATTTACCAGTATTGAGCTTGGTGTTTTCACCGAGCAATGAACGCTGAACAGTGGACACAGCATTATCCTTTCATGTCCTGTAACTTGAGGAAAAAAAATAGACCTCAGAACGCATTATTTTTATGGACTTCTGAATAAATCCTTTTACTTATGAGGGTGGCGCTTATCTGCATTTGCTTGCTTTTTTGTGCATTGGATCTTGTTGACTGATACAGCTGAGCGATACCCTAGCTGCAGCTAAAGATCTTCCCATCTATAGAAGTGTGTAATAAACAGTTGTGGTTATGCACAACTGAATCAGGTAAGCGTGCACCTATTGAACTGCTCTTACGTTTTTTGGCCCAGTCATGTGTCACTCTATGAGGCGCCATTCCCTTTTCTTTTTCTTATATATCCTATTAGTTCACTCTAGATTATATATCCTTAACAATAACAAACTGACTGCATTTTACTGGGTCATACAGTTGTCAAAATGACACCTGCTTCTCTGAAATCATGGTGGTTAGCTGGTTGACTTCTTGTTCTGCCTGCCCTTTCTTTGTACCTATAAGGATGGGTTCAGACTACGGAATTCTCTCTGATAAATTCCGCTGCCTGTGTGCGCTCACGGCTGTGCGCCTTTCCGCCGGCTCCATAGACACCATTCTATGGGACGGCTGATTCCTCTATCCGCCAAAAGAATTGACATGTCAATTCTTTTGGCAGAATGTGGAATCCGCCCATGCATAGAATGGTGTCTATAGCATGGGCAGAGAGGCACGCGGCCTTGAGGACGCACAGGCAACGGAATTCGGTGGAATTTATCTGCGAGAATTCCGTAGTCTGAACCCACCCTAACAGAGCAGTACCTGAAGCAGAGCAGTAAACAGGCCTTCAATTGATTTTTATGATGTTAATATTTTTATGACAAGAATTGACGTTGTTTTAATCGGCACCAACAGCCGCTATTGTCATAAAAATACATAGTGTGAACATAGCCTTAAGGCGTACTCCAGTGGGGGGGCACTTTTTTACTGGGACAGGAGAGGAGGTGGCTGAGGAAAAAGACGTCCACTCACCTCCCCGGTTCGAGCGGCGGGGCTCGCATTGCGGCGCTCCGATGCCCGGTCCCTGGCCGCTTCCGGGTGTCTGTCGCGGGCCCAAGACGTCTCAGGTCCGCTCAGCCACTCAGTTAAGGAGGCGGGATCCGTTTGAAGTCCGCTCAGATCCCGCCTCCTTCACTGAGTGGCTGACATCACGTCTCGGGCCCGTGTCAGACACCCGGAAGCGGCCGGGAATCGGGCACTGGAGCGCCGCGATGCGGGACCCACCGCTGCAACCAGGGAGGTGAGTGGACGTCTTTTTCTTTGGCCACCTCCTCCCCAATCCCAGTAAAAAAGTGCCCCCCCACTGGAGTACCCCTTTAGTACAAAGTTGCTGTGAGGAAGGGAACAGATTATTGTCACTATTCGCCAGTGTTAAAGAACATCCTCAGTCTCTCTGTTGCACAGTTTTTTGCTGGCATTGCCTTAAACTGTTGGGAGCAAAGACTATAACAGCTGTTTAAATTGAATTGCTTCATTGCCCTTATCCCTAGTAGACTGGTCACTGTCTGCAGCAAGATCAGCATTCCTGAGCATAATACATGGTCTGGGTACATTATGTTGTTTGTGAAACACAGCTCTTTTTACTGTTACTACATATTTTTACATAAGATAGGCAAATCTTATGGGAAATCTATACAACTGTATCACCCATACAATGGCATATGTTGGAGACATCTCTCAAAGGTGTATGTCAGGAAATCCTAATAAATGGGGAAGATGTGCAGCCAAAAGACATTTTTTTGCATGTCAGGATATTTTTACTTACATGACTCTTATTTAAGTATATTTTGTTTGCTTTCTGATATCGCCCTATTATACAGGGCCATTTAAAACCTTTAATTGCCAAGAATAATAGGACCTTTACAGTTGGACATGGGTTTATGACAGAATAGGATGAAAGGAGAAGAAATAGTTAAGGTTGTGTTCATATGTACAGGATCCACAGCAGATTTGATGGCACAGAATTAATGCAGTGTTCAGTTATTTAGTTACATTGATATCTGTACCATTAAATCTGCTGCCGCTCCTGTACGTGTGAACACATCCTAAGGAGAATTGCCAAGGTTTTGCTACGTGTGTATTCTCTCATTAGTATGTGTAGGCTCGAACAAGCTGACTTCTGATGCAATCGTGTTATGTTATCAACTGAGAGAAGTACTCGACATGAAGCATGTCATGTATGGAGACTGCTACCACTACGCATGCTAACTGATGTGTCCTTGCGACAATAATATGACTGTCCTGATGGATAGGGTCTCCTGATGAACCCCTATCGAATAGGAGACAAGACCCCCTTTTATTATCTCCTATTTCTTGTTCCAGGAAAGAGAAAGGAGAGAAGGGGCACCTTCTAGTGCAGTAATACGTGTAAAACAAAGGGAGTGAGGATAAGGTGAACAAGTATACACTCACCTGGATGAATTGTGCAAACGATAAGCACAACTCTATTAATCGCTCCGATATCACCGCTTCCAGCTCCTGGTCATTCACGGCCAAACCGAGGAATGAAGCAATTGGGAAATACAGAGACACCCAGCAGAGGCCATCTGGGACAGGCATACCCTTCAAGTGACATCGTTCCTTGGATGACTTATGAACATGATCCACTTCTCCACTGAGGCCACGGTAAGTCCAAACAATTAAAGCCGGATCAGCACTTGTTATGCTGGGTTTACACAGAGCGATAATTCGACAATTGTACGATTAACGATTTCTAAGTAACGATTTTTCTTTTATAACGATCAGCGTTTAGATGGAACGATATATCGTACAGAAAATTCATTTTCCGATCGTTTTGCGATCGCTTAAGCCTATCTCACACATAGGTAAAATCAGTAAACGACTGTTTACACGTAACGATCTGCGATTTTTTTACGAACGACGATTTAAGAACAAGTTAAAAGATCAAAATGAACGATTTCTCGCTCGTCGTTCGATCGTTTGCTGCGTTTACACGTACGATTATCATTCGAATTCGATCGTTATCGTGCAAATTCGCACGATAATCGTTCCGTGTAAACCCAGCATTAATCAGTCCAGTATCCTTTATTGAAGCGCGCATGCATGTGAAACAGCAGTAACCTTGCTCCTCAGGTGCATGGCGTCTCTAATGTTGCCCAGTATGTCCAAAAGGTTTTAACATGCATGTAAAGAAATAAAGAAGGTCAGACTAAATGGTGAGTGCTCTCATCTATTTCCTACATGTTGGATTTTGTACAGTACTTAAGTCGTAGTGAGCACCAACCAGTGATCTAGTTAAAATTATAAGCCCATACTCATTAGTACTATTCACCAGAGCAAGTTATGTCAAAGCAGTGCTGGTATCAATTTCTTCACACAAGTGTTACCCAGTTTTATCTGATTTTTCAAGAATGTATCTATGTGAGGGTTATTTTATCAGATGAACATCATTTTATGGTGCCAAGGACACCCCAGTCTGCTACTTTCTACGGGTTCTTTAAAATCCATAAGGGTTATAATCCCTTAAAAGGGAGGCACATATCTGGGGTAGACTCGATTATGCAAAATTCCAGCATATATGTTGACAGAGTACTATGAGAATTTGTTACAGCCTTCACTTGTGATTCAACTTAGGGAAGGCCCCAAAACAGTGGACTATTTCCTCTCATCTATGGGAAATTGTTTTCATTTACAAAATACTTTGATTTCTAAACTGGTTGAATTTCTCTTTACCCATAATTTCTTTATCTTTGACTGGAAATGTTACCACCAGCTCAGGGTGGCCTCAAAGAGGAGTCCTTGTGTCCCCCACTTATGCAATGCTCCTCCTGTGTTGGTGGGAGGATACCAATATTTTTTCCTGCTAATGAAACATGGTAGATAACCAGAATAATGGCATGGTCACGCTATATCATTGACATCCTGTTATAGTTAGGAATGAAAACTGAATTTCTTATATTTATTAGTAAAACCAGATTGATGTAAGTGTACATAATTATGAAACTAATCCCAAAATATACTTTTGACACTGCACAGGCAAGGGATTTTGATTGGTTGAGGTTTGAAATTGTTATACCAAGGAGAAGGGCACTTCAGTCCTCAGCTCCCCGTTAGATCTGCAGGAGGTGGGATCCATAGACTTATAAACATTTTACAAAAAATATATTTCAATAACAGTAACACTTTAAACTTTACCATAAAGACATATGAAAACTAGAGATGGGCGAACCTCAAGCATGCTCGAGTCAATCCGAACCCGAACTTTCGGCATTTGATTAGCAGTGGCTGCTGAACTTTGATAAAGCCCTAAGGCTATGTGGAAAACATGGATATAGTCATTGGCTGTATCCATGTTTTCCAGACAACCTTAGAGCTTTATCCAAGTTCAGCAGCCCCAGCTAATCAAATGGCGAACAATCGGGTTCGGATCGACTCGAACTCGAACCCGGTTCGCTCATCTCTAATGGAAACTCATTTACACATCCAAGTTCACATCTCTGAAGTAGGAGATGAAGTGTGATTTTATGTTATGCTCTTAAGAAAGCATGCAGAATTATGGGTATTACTATTATCATAAAACTATTTAAGAGAACTATGCCAAATCTAATGGTTATTTCAGAAAAACTTCCTCATTCTCACAGCTCAAAATAACGCAGTCTAAGGCTATGTTCACACTGCGTACGAATCCGTCCGTAGATCGTACATGCCGTACATGTGTGGCTGAAACTACGGGCGTGCGAAAAATTGACATGTGGCCGGATGCGTACGCACCGCGAACATACGCCCGCAGTACAGTCATGCTTCCCTAGCTTGTTTCGAAGCGATCTGAGGCAGGTCATTTACTTGGAAATCTTCGCCCAGCCCCATAAACCACACAGAACCTTTTGGATCGAAAAATCAAGTTCAATTTAGCTGAAATAAGTACTTTGTACGGGACCGCATGGAAATCCACAGCCGTGAGTTTCAACATTTCCGTCCTCAAACAATGGTCTTGTTCATTTTTCACGGCGCCGTATACGATCCGGCCGTAAGCTCATTTGTAGTGTGCACTGTGCGGGCGTATATCTTATACTTTCAAGCGAACGCATCAACCTCAAAACTATGTGCGTATATTCGCGGTTCGCACTACGGACGGATTCATACGCAGTGTGAACATAGCCTAAATATACAAAACTACAAAGAAAGAAAGACGCTAAATAACACCAAGGTCATACAAAGGACAGGTAGCTTACATACAGTAAATAATCTGAAAAAGGTGACCATGGATAATGAGAACAGCCTCAGTGCTCCTTGGCACAGATTGTAAAAGTGACACCAATTTCCCACACCACATTCTTGCTGTTGGCATTTAGTTAGAGATAAAGACTTCTGTGGGCACTACTCCAGAATGTTTGATAAGTAACAAGCATGGGATCTGGTGACATAAGCATATAGGCATTTTAGCGTGCCTTCAAATCATTTGAGGGAAAAGGCAACAATAATGCTGCGTTTACACGTAACGATTATTGGCCCGATCGTACGATTAGCGATGTCGGATTTACGATTTTTTTTTTATAACGATCAGCGTTTAGACGGTACGATATATCGTACGAAAATTCGCACTGCGATCGTTTTGCGATCGTTTAAGCCTATCTCACACATTGGTTAAATCGGCGAACAACTGTTCACACGGAACGATTTGCGATTTTTTTGCGTACGATGAACGACAATTTGCTGACCTGATGAAAGATCACGATGTACGATTTATCGTGCGTCGTTCGATGCGTTTACACGTACGATTATCGTTCCAATTCGACCGTTATCGCGCAAATTCGCACGATAATCGTTACGTGTAAACGCAGCATAAGAATTTCCAATTCAATATAAAGGAAAATCAGGATTCTCAATCAGACTTTATTAAGTGTGCTCAGCATTTGGTTAAAATATTCTTCTTGCTTAAGTCGTGTCTGTCAACTGCAGTTAAAGACTTGTCAGGTGTCTAATAAATACAATTTAACACATAGCAGTCATAAAGAAGAGTAGTGATCTTCTGGTAGGATTGTTGTTAATCACACTGAATTTCCACTGACAATTAGGCATTTACACAAAGCTGTGAAGGCGGAATATATATTATCTACTATTATTGTATAGGAGTTGTCCACCAACAAAGGGTTTTTGTTCTTTTTTTAAAGGGCTCAGGCAGGCTATTAAAAAAAAAAGGTTCAGCCTTGACACGCAGTATGTTTTTACTCAGGCCAGGCCTTATTCCACCATCAGATCTGCCAAAGATTTGAAGCCAAAACCAGGAGTTGATTTAAAAAGAGGAGAAATCCAGTCTTTCCTTAATGACCTGTTCTCTGTTTATAGTCTGTTCCTGGGTTTGGCTTCAAATCTTTGGCAGATAATCTGTCGTCAGATCTGTTGGTGGAATAGGGCCCATAATAAGAAAAACAAAGAAATACCTACCCAGTTTTCTATAACTCCTGTTCCACAGACTTTTTGCCAGTATAAGGCCAAGTTCACACAGTGTATGACAGCAGCCGTTCTGTGACACAGCCGTGTCACAGAATTGCCGATGTCTGTGAAGTTCAACCGGAAGAACTTAATTTCCTTTTAACTGGAATGTGGGCACATTCAGGTGTGCCCGCATTCCAATTGACCAAAGCAGACAATGTAAAGTGTGGCCGGAGTCGGACATGTCAGTTTTCTGTGTGGCCGAATGGAATTCCAGCTGGAGTGTATACAGTGTGTATACATTATGGCCGGGATTCCATACACTTTAATGCGATCGGCCACTTCATTAAATAAGGGCCGTTGGTGCAAACCTGCAACAATGGCCATTGTTTAATGAAAACTTATGTTGTGTGAACTTAGCCTGAGGCTGGGTTCACACTACGTATATTTCAGTCAGTACATGTATATTTCAGTCAGTATATTTCAGTCAGTATTGCAACCAAAACCAGGAGTGGATTAAAAACACAGAAATGCTCTGTTCACACAATGTTGAAATTGAGTGGATGGCCGCCATTTAATGGCAAATATTTGCTGTTATTTTAGAACAACGGCTGTTATATTGAAATAATGGCCGTTATTTACTGTTATATGGCGGCCATCCACTCAATTTCAACATTGTGTGAACAGATCCTTTCTGTGTTTTTAATCCACTCCTGGTTTTGGTTGCAATACTGACTGAAATATACTGACTGAAATATACATATACTGACTGAAATATACGCAGTGTGAACGTAGCCTAAAGATGTAATGATGTGGAGCGCAAATATGGTGTGAACCCAGCTAACATTTAATTAATTTGTAAGGGAGATTTTGGAACCCATGTTAGTGTTAAGGTACCCATACACCTTAGACTTTAGTTAGCCGTACCTGCCGCTCACCAATCTATGTTGTATGGGTCTCTCCCGAACGACCACCAACAGACGATGTTAGTGGTGATAGGGGTTGGTCGTGATAGAAAATCACCATCTGACTTTTTAGGCAGATAAACCGCGGTCAGAGCGCTCAGAACATTTCAGTGTAGGGGGCAGAAAGGTGGCAGGTGGGAGAGATACCTGACAGCCAAACGATCATTCAGGTGTATGGGGACCTTTAGGCCAATTGGATAATACAGCAGACATGATTATGTGCTTGGTGAGCAATCGACTTCAGCAGATGGTTTTGTGAGTGATGTTTCTCCTACAGGCAATATGCTTACAATATGCTTTAACAAGGAAGAAGTTTTTCTTAAAAGGCTGCTAACAACTAACTTAAACTAGGGCTATTTGGTAACTATATGGGGTCCAAATAATGTGTGTTATTTTGTCTGTGATTTGCTGTCACATAACTATTTTGGCTGCCAGGCACTTATGATTTAATATTTGAAACACTCATCACACACTAAAAAAAAAACTGCAGTCATGTTGAAAATGAGTCAGGGTATATGCGATACGCAGCAAATACGCAGCAAATACGCAACAAACACGCAGCAGATTAGATCTAAATAACTGAACACAGCATCACATCTGCACCATCAAATCTGCTGCAGATCTGCTGCGTATTTGCTGCTTATCTGCTGCATATACGGTGTGTGTGTTTGTACCCTAAGAGTCAGAGCACTCGTGGACCTCTACAGTGGTGCTTAAAATATAAAAGGCTTAGGGACTTAGAGTATTGCTTATAATTGTTCATGTGTTTGCTTCGTATCATGAGTATAAGGTATATACCTTATTAATGTAAATTTTTGTAAAGTTTGAAAATTAATAAAAATGTAAATCACAAAAAGAAAATAAAAAAAATATAAAAGACTTCAAAAGTGTCCAAAAAGAGAAAACAAGTAGAAGCCCTCAACGTTCAAAAGAACCATATCTTTTGACCCATGAGTGCCGCTACTTTGTTTCTTCTTTGTGGACATAATTACAGTCATAACTTGTGATTTTGCAGGGCAGCATTGCAATCCAGCTGTTGCACAATCCAGCACTAGCCTCAAAGAAATAGGTAAGTGAACATACTAATTCTATATATAGCATACTATTATAAGGCCATTAAAGGTTTTGAAATGATTTACAATATATAAATACTTTCACCTTTGTATTGTACATTGGTTTTGCACAGGATTTATTTTTCACTTCATTTAAATGTTGTGCAAAGAAATTGTTGCTCCAAAAGAAGTCATCTTGTTAAGCTCTTCAAGATTTAATGTGAGCTTATTATCAGCATTCGCCTTTCCATTTAACTTGAACTTTCAGACCATTGTCTCTGTGGAGAAAACAAATAAGTTGCACAATGTTACCGATTTAGAGCCAGTATCATATTGACTTGTCATTAAGTACTCATAAATATTGATAGTGTCACCAAGCACTGCCAAGACCAGAAACACTACCCACTTGAATACAACGCTACCAACATAGCATTAAGTAATTGTTTGGGTACTTGTTAAGTCAATATTATGTTGTCGTAGCACATTATCATTTTTGCAGCAGCAATGGTTTTCTGAAAATGAAAGACTGAATTAGATTTGCAAAAGCCTTTAGAGCGAATCATAAAATTCAAGGTCATCACACCTATATGGACTTATATGTATGTATGTATCTATATATGTATATATATATATATATATATATATATATATATATATGTGCTAAGCAGGATCGAAAAAGCTCAATGGGCAGCCTGAGTCCACTAGACTGAGGAAACAACCATATCACACTCCAATCCAAAATAGTGATGGTGTAAATAGATATGAATTATTTGTTCCTACTGCCTTGCTGTAATAATTGCTTGTATTCACAAAGCCTTAAAGCGACTCTGTACCCACAATCTGTCCCCCCCCCCAAACCACTTGTCCCTTCCGATAGCTGCTTTTAATCCAAGATCTGACCTGGGGTCCGTTCGGCAGGGGATGCAGTTATTGTCCTAAAAACAACTTTTAATCCTGCAGCGCTGTGTCCAACGGCCGGGGCTTACATTTGTATATGCATTAGGCTGGCACAACCTCTCTGTCCTTCCTCCCCACCTTCCTCATCATTAGGAATGATCCAGGAACATTTACTGCTGTTTGAGCTTTGCACAGGTGTATTAATGATCCAGCCCATGTTCATTATACACACAGGTGGGGAATAGGAAGCAATCTGCCTGGAGCATTCCTAATGATGAGGAGGGTGGGGAGGAGGGACGGAGAAGGTGTGCCAGCCTAATGCATATACAAATGTAAGCCCCGGCCGTTAGACACAGCACTGCCTGATTAAAAGTTGTTTTTATGACAATAACTGCATCCCCTGCCGAACGGACCCCAGGACAGATCTTGGATTAAAATCAGCTATCCGAAGGTACAAGTGGTTTGGGGGGGGGGGGTCAGATTGTGGGTACAGAGTCGCTTTAAAGGGAATCTGTCAGCTCCGTGGCCCTACCTAAGGTGCTGACAGTGTTCTGTAGCTGGCAGTCCCCCTAGTGAGCATGGTGCCTTATGGTAATTTTCCATGCAGTGGATTATACACAATCTCACGTCTCCTACTGTAATGAAGAGGCAAAGAGGAGTTGTTTGTGCTGCACTCTGGCACACCTCACCATTCCTTCCTCCTCCCTCTTCATGAATAATCAATGCTGCCAGTGTCTATGTTCACAGAAAGGCTATGTTCACATGCTGTTAAAATTGAGTGGATGGCAGCAAATAGTTACTGTTATTTTAAAACAATGGCTGATATTTACCATTAAATGACGGTCATCTGCTCACTTTCAACAGTGTTTCTATAGCCTTGCTATGTTTTCAATCCACTCCTTGTTTTGGTTGCAAAATACTGACCAAAATACTAAAGAAGAATACTGTGTGTGAACATAGCCTTATAAATGATAGAATAATGAGAAAAAAATAATAATAAATAAATAAAGACCTCCATTTTATTTCCATCAGGGGATTTGAACCAGAGAATGAACTGCTGTCAGGTCTCTAGACAGGTGAGTTAGTCCTAGACCACAGTTCCAACACATTTAGAGTGTTTCTTTCAGACATAAACTGCCTACAGAGGACTGATCTGCAATCAGAGACACTGGCTGACAGCTGAGTGAGCAGGAGGCCGGGCAGCACTGATTATTCATGAAGAAGAGGGAGGGGGAAGGAGGGGAAATGTATGCCAGATTGTGGCACGAACAAGTCCTCTTTGCCTCTTCAGTACAGTAGGAGACGTGAGATTGTGCACAATCGACTGCACGGAAAATTACCAAAAGGCACCATGCTCACTAGGGGACTGCCAGCTACAGCACACTGTCAGCACCTCAGGAAAGGCCCAGTAGAGGACAGATTGCCTTTAAGTTTGGCTAATATATTCAGATGTAGGATATGTAAATGTGCAAGACAGGCACAGGCTTCCTATGACCCATCATAGGTTGTGGCCACAGTGCTTACTGTATGTGAAAATATCTGATTACGCTAGGCTTTCCAGCAACTAAGGAATCTGCATTGTAACAAATGGGTATTGTACATGAATGAAAGAAGTGCAATAAATGTGTTCTTTTAAGTGCAGATTTAGATTAAGGATGCATTAAAGGAGTAAAATGTTTTTAAATTATCTGGTATCAGAAAGTTAATTAGATTTGTAAATGACTTTTTTATTTAAAAACTCCAGCCTTTCAGTACTTATCAGCTGCTGTATGTCCTGCAGGAAATGGTGTATTATTTCCAGTCTAAAACTGTGCTCTCTGCTGCCACCTCTGTCGGTGACAGAGACTGTCCAGAGCAGTGGCAAATCCCATAGAAAACCTCTCCTGCTCCAGACAGTTCCTGTCTCGAACAGAGGTGGCAGCAAAGAGCACTGTTTCAGACTGGAAAGAATATACCACTTCCTGCAGGATATACAGCAGATGATAATTACTGTACTGGAAGGCTTGAAATTTGTAAATAGAAGTAATATGTAAATCTGTCTAAATTTCTAAAATCAGTTGATTTAAAAATATATATATATATTTTTCTCTGGAGTTGTATGTTCTTTGTTTTATGTGTGGGTTTCCTCAGGGTACTCTGGTTTCCTTCCACATGCCAAAACATACTTATTCAGTAAAGGACATTTCATATGTTTTTTTTTTTTTTTACTGCTGCTGAATTCGTCTTAAGTCTGGAACTTTGGAGCAGCTTGGCCAATCAGCTGTCAGCATATGAAGGAAGCTGTTCATCTGTATGTTCTAAGGGGGCAGATGTACAATAGCCTTTTCATTAGCTCTTTCTTTATTGATAATGTCGTCAGCACTATTGAAGAACCGTGTTTTTGTGTTTGGCTAGCTGCACTGTAACATGCACTTTGTTTTTCTAATAACAAAAGTTTTAGTGATACTGAGTTAGATAACAAGTTAGTGCCAGGAGCGGCTGAGTTTGGTGCATGAGCCCTATTCTAATTAATATAAACACTGTGAGTTGTAACCAGGGCAATGCAATCTTTGCCCGTTGTATGCCTTTCTGAACTGCTCTTCATTGTGACAAGTAACCAAGGCCGTAAATTTACGCCCCCGCTGCCTGGGCCTTAATGCAGGAGGGCGTAAATGTACTCCCTTGCTGGGGGGCCGCACTATGAAGCAAGCTCAGGAGCTGAGCTCGCTTTATAGCGGGTGAGGATCGGCTACTATCAGCAGCCAGGCCCTCACCCTCAATGGCGGGCCGCCGCGATTGCGCGGCAGCCCGCCATTAACCCCTTGAACACCGCGATCGCGTCAGTGTTTAAGTGTAAGTGACAGGAGCAAGTGTAATAAAATAAATAAATAGATGTGTTTAAAAATGCCCGGTAAATTACATGTTAATTAACTTTATTATTTTTATGTGTTTTATGTATAAAATGGGAAGGGGGGTGATTTTCACTTTTTGTGACGGAGGGGCTTTGGGACATTTTTTAAAACTTTTATTGATTTTTGTTTGTTTGTTTTTACACTTTTTTAAGTCCCCTTAGGGGACTTTTACATTACTACATTAGATTGAACACACTGATCACTTCTATGCAATAGCATAGCAGGGATCAGTGTAATCTGCAATCTTCTGATAGAGCCTGCCTGTGGCACTCTATCAGAAGATCAGGCTGCACAGAGGTAAGCATTAGACCTCCGCCAGTCAGGCAGTGCGATCGGGACCCCTGCAGACACTAAAACGCTGCGGTCGCGGCATGATCGCAGCGTTTAAGGGGTTAATGGCAGGCAGCTGCGAGATCGCGGTCGCCAGCCATTGAGGGTGAGGGCCTGGCTGCAGACAGCAGCCGGTCCTCACCCGCTATGGGGCGAGCTCAGCTGGTGAGCCCGCTCCATAGCCCAGGACCACCGCAGGGCATACATTTACGCTCTCCTGCCTTAAGGCCCAGGCAGCGGGGGGCGTAAATGTACGTCCATGGTCCTAAATGATGCCTAAGAGCACAAGACAAGTTATTGAGACATTGACATTTTTGTTGGGGGATACCCGCCACTGTTGACTTTTTTTTCAATAAATTGAGATGAGGAAATAAAATCCCCTCGCTTGCTTCTGCCTAAATTCCCTACTCTCATGCTATAATATCACTGTAGGGTCAACTTTTTAAGTTTTTATATATTTTACCTGCAAGCCAAATATCTCTAACTTTTTGTGAGTAGTGTATATGTATATACTACAGGTTTATTTTTACTGTCTTTAGTGGCCAGTTTCATTTCTTTTTAATGGTCCTTTAAACGTTCAATTGACGATAAATCTGGTGACTGGGCATGCCAGGAAAGCATTGCAGTCTGGGGGAGACATTCCTGTGAGTCCCTCACTGTGTGCAGGTGAGCATTATCCATGAGAGACAACCCATGTGGCTACAGGATAGACTGTACGTATCACTGAGCTGTTAGCGTCCCTCGTATCACTACGAGGGGTGAATGACTGCCATATATGTTGGCTCCCCAGATCATCACACCTGCAGTTGGGGCAACGGATGGATCCACAGAAAAGGTAGGACTAAAACACTCCCCACAAGGCCTTCATACTTTCCCACATATTAACATATAAAAGGTGTAGCAAGCATGCACATAAACCAACATTTTTTTTCTTTCATGCTTAATAGGCTTTTCTGTATTTAAAAAGGGACATACATTTCTTAAAGTGTCATTGTAGTTTGTAAAAACTTTTGACATGTCTGAGAGACATCAGTCTGGATCTGATTGTTCAGACCTGTGGAGAGGACAGCACTGCAGCGTGTCCTGTCTCTGCTCTGTGTAAGAAAAAAAAAGAGTTGGGCTCTGTAGACATTATGAGCCCGTCTATATGTCCAATCCAATATATGCCTATCACTGAAGGAGATATATTGGGGGAGATGTATTAAGACCAGCATATCTGTACACCGGTTTTACTAAATCCCCACCCCTATGGCCCTTCATTAGATTAATTGAGCAAAAGTGGGCAGGGGTGTAGCCTCCTACTGTGCCCTGTAAATAAGTGTAAATCATAGTAAATCTGGTGTGGTAAGAGGCCATATATCCTACCCACCCATTGGTAAGAGGCCATATATCCTACCCACCCATTAAGTGAGCATGGCTGCTTGCACAAAATTTGCACCTTTTGTCCCGAATCTAACCCCTTTTTATGGCGTAATCTCATTATAACAGACATGTATGTATTCAGATCCTATATTCTATCCATTTTAGTATCCAGCAATAATTAGATAGGGATTAACACTTACCTGTTGGAGGAGCACAGCATACACTCATTGGAGTATGTTTTTCCATCTGTTCCACAAACAGGTTTAAAATCTCTTGTGCAGCCTGGTATGTGATCATATAAGTAGCATTTTGGCTGGAATGAGATAATATAAGATATCAAAAAAGATAATGATATGATGCATTTATTTAAAGGTTTATATTTATACCAAGTTTTTGCAGAAGATTTCCCTTCCAAGGGATAACAGCAAGCAGACTTACATAGATTAGTTAATTGCCAGTAGTTCCTCATAGAGGCTTTGGGGGTTTTGTTTGTTAACATTCAGTCTAAATTGCCTTTTATCTTTTAGCACTTTTTTTTTTTGCAGTGAAATCTATCTTTTATGCGGAAAACCGTGAATTTTGTGCATATTTTTTTTCTTGTGCAAAAACATGAGCAAATTTAAAAATTTTTAGGCTATGTTCACATAACACACAAACAATGGATGTTGTTTGGCACTCAAAACAATGGCCGGTGTATTGAGTGCCAAACAATGGTTGCTGTTTGCAGCAACAATTGCATTGAAATCAATGCAGAATGGCCAGAAATAATTGACATGCTCATTATCTTGAAGGTTGTATCAAATAACCACCGATATTCAATAACTTGTGTGAACAACGGCAGTTGTTTACATTGACTAACTCCTTAATGACAAAGGGCTTATATTTACGCCCTGTTGTCGGTAAGAGCATTCAGAACGGGGCCGCGCGATCCCGGGTGCCGCATGTAGCCCGGGACTGCGGCTATTAGCAGGCACGGTGCGATCGTCGTGCCCGCTAATCAGTTAATCAGATGCAGCTGTCAAAGTTGACAGCTGCATCCGATTACCGTATGCAGCCGTTCCCTGGTGTCTAGTGGCGGAGATCGCCCCCCCCGGGACGTTGTCCCGGAGGAGCAATCTCCATTTCTGGTGCCGGCCGGGGTCTCCGCCAAAATGGCGCAGCCGAAAGCAAACGGGTGCCGATCTCATTGATCTATGCTGCATATCTATGCAGCATAGATCTCAATGAGAGATCAGTGCACTTATACTAGAAGTCCCCCAGGGGAGCTTCTAGTATAAGTGTAAAAGTAAAAAAAAAAAAGTGATGTTTTTCAATCAAAAGACCCCTCCCCTAATAAAAATCTGAATCACCCCCCTTTACCCATTAATAAATAAATGTAAACAAATAAATAAATAAACATATTTGCTATTTCCGCGTGCGTAATCGCCCAAACTATTAATTAATCCCATTCCCGATCTCGCACGGTAAACGGCGTAAGCACAAAAAAATCCCAAAGTGCAAAATTGCGCATTTTTGGTCGCATCAAATCCAGAAAAATTTTAATAAAAAACGATCAAAAAGTCGTATATGCGCAATCAAGGTACCGATAGAAAGAACACATCATGGCGCAAAAAATGACACCTCATACAGCCCCATAGACCAAAGGATAAAAGCGCTATAAGCCTGGCAATAGAGGGATTTTAAGGAACATATATTTGTTAACAATGGTTTGAATTTTTTACAGGCCATCACATAATATATAAGTTATACATGTTATATATCGTTTTAATCATAACGACTTGAGAAACATATATAACAAGTCAGTTTTACCCCAGGGCGAACGGCGTAAAAACAAATACCCCCCAAATAAACAAAATGCAGGTTTTTTTTTTTCAATTTCACCATACGTTTATTTTTTCTCTGGTTTTCCAGTGTACTTTATGAAAAAATTCAGCCTGCCATTGTGAAGTACAATTAGTAGCGCAAAAAGTAAGGGCTCATGTGGGTTTCTAGGTGGAAAAATGCAAGTGCTATGGCCTTTTAAGCACAAGGAGGAAAAAAGGGTTAAAAGGGTCCTTAAAGAGTTAATGCAACACATTTCACAATGAAAACAACAGCTATTGGTTTAATTTAGAACAACGGCCATTCTTGTTCTGTTGTGTGAGCATAGCCTTATAGTGCAAAAATGGATTAGTCAAATAGAAGTGCCCAGGCTAAAATACAGCTTCACATTTAGTTAAGTGCAAAATTGTATGCACGCTACTTTTAGGCTATGTTCACACTGCGTATGAATCCGTCCGTAGATCGTACGCCGCTGTACATGTGCGGCTGAAACTACAGGCGTGGGAAAAATAGACATGCGCACAGGACCGTACGCACCGCGAACATACGCCTGTAGTACAGTTATGCTTCCCTAGCTTGTTTCGAAGCGATCTGAAACAGGTCATTTACTTGGAAATCTTCGCCCAGCCCCTTAAACCACACAGAACGTTTTGGATCGAAAAATCAAGTTCAATTTGGCTGAAATAAGTACTTTGTACGGGACCGCATGGAAATCCACGGCCGTGAGTTTCAACATTTCCGTCCTCAAACAATGGTCTTGTTCATTTTTCACGGCGCCGTATACGATCCGGCCGTAAGCTCATACGTAGTGTGCACTGTGCGGGCGTATATCGTATACTTTCAAGCGAACGCATTAACCTCAAAACTACGTGCGTATATTCGCGGTTCGCACTACGGACGGATTCATACGCACTGTGAACATAGCCTTAGGGTGGATTTACACGTACTGCATTTACAGCGTATTGCAGTGTTTCTTGCAGTGAAATCCGCTGCAACACTTATTTCCATTGCTGCAGCAGATTTCAATTCCCCTTTGGGAATATTGTGCTATAGACCTGTAAAAATTCATTACTTCACTCCTGACACTATGCTTACCTGTTTGCGTTCCACTGGCACGCTCTTGCATGGTTCTCCAGATGCCCACACAAACAGCCTGCCTAGCCAATCACTGCGCTGTCCTGCTGCAGACAGTGATTGGCTGAGTGGACTGTCACTGACCTGGGACCTAGAAAGGCATTTGGGAGCGCACTAGTGGAACAAGGACAGGTCAACATGGTATTATAAGTATCTAATTTTGACAAGTCTCAAGCACAATATTCTCGCAGCAGAATGGAGTGGCGTAGGTTTTAATAGAAATCAGTATTGCAGTGGATTTTATTATGCGTGAAATCCGTTGCGATATGGTCCACACTCTGGCGCGCCTCACCACTCCGTCCTCCTCCTCCATGAATATTCTGCGCAGATTGGCCACCTACACGCTCGTGCGTCAGCCTGCATGTTTGTGCATGCACCAATGCTGTCAGAGGCCATACATGCCGTCCTGGCAGTTTACCAATGATATCACAGGCCGTGCGCCTCCTCTCTTCATTGTTTGCACAGGTGCCATAAACCAGGGGAGGAGCACACATGCGCTGAGGGGCTGAAGCCAATGCCCACACTTGGGACACTCAGTGTGCGTATTACATTATTAGGCTATGTTCACACAACATATATGTTCATAAAATCACGGCCGTTGTAAACAAAAATATACCTTACCTCTCAGTCTATGGAATCCCGACCGGAGGGTATACCCATAGACCCTGTCAAAGCACACTCCATAGTGTGCTGGGGGGAGTTCTGATGTGGGCGCGCACTGATACGCCCGCATCAGAACCCTGCGGCCGAAAAGATCATCCAGCCAGTACTGCAGTGCCGGCCGGGATGATCTTTTCAGAGACCGTCCGTTCTGTGACCCAGTCGGGTTACGGAACGGACGGTCTCTTACAGCGTGTGCACATGGCCATATTTTGTATATACACAGCAAGGGCTGCACGGACATCGCCAACAATGTCTGTACAGCCCTTGCTGCACGATCATCAAGCTGTGTAATAGGCTCAGTAAACGAATTCTGACCTAGCAGATCAGCACTCGCTTACAGCTTATGTCGGACTGTGCAATATGGCCCTAAACCTTGATGGACCATTTTCTACAAGCAGTTTTCCAATAATCACGATCAGGTGCTTTGAAAGTTATGGGAGGATTTGTGGTTTTTTTAAGCCAGTCTGACTACTTTTAAAAAATATTTGTAACACCAGATATTCCTTTTTGGGCTATTCATGGTGTGCAGTGCAAGAAGGATAACATGTATTTGAAGCCCTTTACCACCACCTGCTGGGTAAACTGCTATACTGCACATTTGTGTCTGAAGCAAAATTGTGTCAAAATGATCAACATCTATTCAGTTTGTTCTGTCTTTTGACTTTATACTCATGATAAGTAAAAAAAAACAAAAACAAACACATGCTATACTTTAAGTATGCCATTGATTCTCGGCAAGCTGTTATCTGAATAATAATAATAATAATAATAATAATAATAATACATGGTCACTGTAAATCCTTCATTTAACATAAAAATGTTTTTACTATTATAGGCATATTGTAAAACATGACTGAAAATTACTAGAAACTTGTAAGGGCAAGCTCACATGCTTTAAGACTTTTTCTTTGCCATGTTTGCATCAACAATACCACAATGTTGTAAATGGAATTGCCACACAAATGAAAAAAAAATCTGCATAGATTCAAGGACATGCAGATTCCCAATTTTACTGTTTAACCTATGCAAGAATTTTATCTTAACCATTACTTGAATTTACATATGGGTTTACAATATGGATGTACTGCTGATATCTGGCAGAGACAGCAACAGAAAGTTACACTGCCCAGTGGGCCAAAACATGTCCTGGCCATGTATGCTGACATGCTACACTAAATAAACAGCAATAACTGAGGTGGTGATGCTGGGATTCCTTATTACATTTATTCTGGATTCTCCTGCCATGAGCACCAGCAAACAGCGGAGTTCTGCCTTCCTGTTCTACTATAGCCCCTTTACCCATTACATGCTGGGTCTTTTGATTTGTTATTTCCCTTTAGTTTCTGAAATAAAAGGGTGTCCAGAAACGTTTGACCCTGTATATAATATAATATATTTAGAAATGCTCTAGATCAGACCTTTCATACATTTCTGAAAAGATTTACTGCGCATTTTTGTTAAAAAAAAAATATATATATCACAAAGTTAAAATCACTGTATTAAGTGACTGCCAAAAGCAAACCATGCGTGCCTGCTAAATTCTTGTTTCAAGGTAGAGGGCTGAAGAATGCCACCTCTGCTGGGATTACAAATTGGAAGTACTTTACAATTGCAACCTAATAGATGTAAAAGCAGCTGGTGCTCTCAGATAGCAACAGCATAATAGATGTAGGGGTCAGAGAATAGGTAAGCACAGTGTGGGAATGAGGTGCACCCTGCCTCAACAATGGAAACTAGAATCCACAACCAAGTAAAGCAGAGAATACAGTACTACAGTGTGTTTAATTAAACTTATGACCTTTGCTGCAATGTAAGAAGAAAAAAAATATGTAGCTAAAAATGCCTTCATGTGGACTGTCAGGTTATACTACTGCATTGACTGCATGGTCACCTTTTTGAATGCCCAGTATGATTAAATAACATAATAATAGCTACAATATTGATGATGATAATAATAATAATAATAATAATAATAATAATACCAGCCTATGTCTTACATCCCGTAATGCTGCGTTTACACGTAACGATTATCATGCGAATTTGCGCGATAACGATCAAATTCGAACGTACGTGTAAACGCAGCGAACGATCAAACGACGAACGAGAAATCGTTTATTTTGATCTTACAACAAGTTCTCAAATCGTCGTTCGCAAAAAATTGGCAGATCGTTCCGTGTAAACAGTCGTTCGCCGATTTAACCAATGTGTGAGATAGGCTTAGGCGATCGCAAAACGAATTTTCGTACCGTTTAAACGCTGATCGTTATGAAAAAAATGTACAGAGACAACCTTCAAATTTGGTAAACAAAAAAAGAGAAAACTTTACATAGCCAGCGGTTTGATAGGAGCCGAACGGCCCGCATTGTACATTTAGGTATACATTTTTAATGTTTATCACCTCAAATTACCATGCCCTGATATACTACTATGAGATGCTTCTTTTACTTAAAGGGGTTATCCTGGATTAGGAAAACATGGCAGTTCTCTTCCAGAAACACCACCACACCTGTCCGCATATTGTGTGAGGTGTTACAACTTCACTTCAATGGAACTGAGCTGCAATGCCACACACAACCTGAAGACATAAGTGGTGGTGCTGCTTGTAGAAATAAAAAGTTTGCTGAAATTAGAGAAGGTCGCTTCCGTTCCAAGCAGCTACATCAAACTTCACTCGTTCTTGGGGGTCCTAAATGTTCTGAGCTATACTGATACACTTTTACTTCAATGTACGACAAACAATACCACTAATGCGAACCACAATTGTTACAAGACACGTCAGCATGCTGTCAAATATACAAGCAGGTACATCAAAGGCCCTATTGACTTCCAATAGTTTGAATGTAGTGAGCTAGTATAAACATGCTAGTAATTTTCTGAATGTATGTGTTGTGAAGTGCACCCTAGTTTATGGTTTTCTGTGCTATACAGTTTGAGCCAAAATACTTTTACGCTTGGAAAATGAACTGTACATTGTTCAGATTACTTAAAGCGAATGTACCATCAGGTACAAAGCTTAACGTTTCTTAAGAGAGTAGACCGGTGTCGGGGATGCCAGTCCCTTTGAACTTTTTGAACTGTGGTTCTGCCTGCACGATGACGGTCTATTCCCAGGCACTGAAGCACAGGAGGCAGAGTGCCTCTGCCACTGAATGGCTGAGAAGGCCTGCCAAGTAACGTCTCTGTACCAGAAAGCGGCAGCAAACCAGGGGAAAATCGAAATAATGTGGGTGGTAGTGCGGCGTATTGTGCTTTAGGGTGGGTTCACACAGAAGGGAATTGCAGCGGATTTCGCTGCGAGTTCACAGTGAAATCCTCTGTGATTCCTGTACTGTCAGTTTCAATAAGTGTACATATTTGCAGTGGAATTTTCATCTTGCGATGTAAATGTATGTAAATGCCGTCCCCCTTAACCTGCCACAGCCTGGTGAATACTTTACCGCTCCGCGCTCCGGCTTGCTTCTGGGGCTCCCGGCATCCTGATGTCTCGCTCAGCCAATCAGTGTGCTGTCCCGCCGCAGCCACCGATTGGCTGAGCAGGACGCCAGGGAACAACAGAAGCAGGCCAGAGCATGGACCGGTAAAGTATTCACCGGGCCGTAGCAGGTTAAGGGGGGGCGGCGTTTACATACTCGCAGTGGGATGAAATCCAGGAATCGCATCGGATTTTGCAGTGTGAAATCCGATGCGATTCCGCTATGTGTAAACCCACCCTTAGACTGTTTTATATGTATGATGGTCTGCAGTAAAAAATATGCCAGGACTGGGGAATTCCTACCCTGTGCATCATGGTGCTCATGTGTAGATTGAAGGGGCATCCCAGCTTCTATTCAGTTTGCTAATTAAAGGTGAAGTCCGGGGTCGGACATTTTTTTTCAAAAGAGCCAAGCAGAAGATGGCTGAACATAACAACATGCACTTACCTCTCCGGATCCAGCGCAGACCTGTGAGGAGGAAGCTGAGGATTAGTAGACTGCAGTGTGGTACTGCAGTGTGGAGTGCATTCTGCATTCTGAGGCAGGGCCTAAAAAAAAAAGTTGACACAATGGGGGAGATTTATCAAACATGGTGTAAAGTGAAACTGGCTCAGTTGCCCCTAGCAACCAATCAGATTCCACCTTTCATTTTCCAAAGAGACTATGAGGAATGAAAGGTGGAATCTGATTGGTTGCTAGGGGCAACTGAGCCAGTTTCATTTACACCATGTTTGATAAATCCCCCCCAGTGTATCTTGTGTAACCAGAAGCTAATTGCTTATACACCTGTGACCACCTGTGATGCTGTACTACCTACATGCTACTATCTGTAGGAAACCATCTGCCTAAATAAGGCTGCCCAAGGGTAACCAGCATCATCAGTGTAATACCTGTAACAGTATATAAATAAGACTGTGCCTCTAAGTAAGAACCTTCAAAAGTGCTGTGCCTTGCCCATATGTTCTAATAACCACCAAGCACCAGTACCTCTTGTAAGTTAAACATTAGTGAGTACTGTATGTGTGCCTTTATTGCTGTGCCAACTCCTCCGGTGAGGAGAATACCCAGTATACTGCACCCCTCCTTTAAACTTCTCCATCAAACACTATTCCGTGCCATGCAAATAACTAAAGTGCTGTAAATCTGGAGCCTAAACTGGGAACGGAAGGGCTCCGTGACTCCTATAGTAACATAAGTAGTAAGTAATTTCTTAACATTTATTAAAGGTGCCCATATCATAGACCACACACTTTTGAATAGTGTTAAATATTATATTCTGCAATATAAAAAAAACACTGTGGACTCTTTTTTCTATATGTAATATTGTAGCAAGATTATGCTTACCACACTTGCACCTTCTGCTTTTGGCCAAAATGCTGTAAAATAAATTAAAATATCATATTATAAACTATTCTGCAGATCTATGTTGCAAGTTAGATACTGTAGCATGTATTTGAGTATATTCACAACATAACTCCATAAAGGCACCACTATCACAGGACTGTTCTCCCTTGTTTTATCTTTTGATATTTAAAGGGGTTATCCAGCACTACAAAAACATGGCCACTTTTCCCCCTACTGTTGTCTCCAGTTCAGGTGCAGTTTGCAATTAAGTTCCATTTACTTCAATGGAACTGAGTTTCAAAACCCCACCCAAACTGGAGACAACAGTAAGGGGAAAGTGGCCATGTTTTTGTAGCGCTGGATAACCCCTTTAAAGGGTCCCTGTGCTAGGCTGAAGGAGAAATGTCTGCTGGTTGGCTCCCTACTGGCCTACTAGGATTGACAAGTCTTTTACTTCACAAAGACAGGACGAAACCTGTCAACCATCTTTTTTCTAAAATGCAGTAGTGCTTTATTGCTAAGCATAGTTCATCATGATTGGGGGACCTGTCACCAAATAATGTGCCCCACTTTTAGGGCAGCTTTATCTAGTGGACAGGTTCCCTTTGAATTAAAAATAAAAAAGAAGCAGAAAAAGAAACAAAAAGTATTTAGCACAACACTGTGTTCCTACGTCTCTGTGTCCATCATTACTATGTCACACAAACATTGGAATAATATTATTGAAAAGCAATGCAGGTAATAAATGAGAGGATAACCTCTTCATAGAAAACTTGTATGAACGGATACGATGGCAGGAACCCCACTAATCAAGAGAATGAAGGAAACTATGGAAAGGTTTCTGAAAAATATAGGCCTTTTTTTTTTTTTTTTTTTTTTTTAAATCCTGGCCATCACCTTTACATTTGCACATGCAGTCTTTGATATAAATGGAAAACCGAAATAGATGCATGATACATATGATACATATCATAAACAGTTTTTAAACACTTTATTAGCTAATAATGTAAAGAGGCTTGAGGGGTTTATATGTTGGGAGAAAACTGCATGACACTGACTTCTGACTGAACATCTGCCTATACTTTGTGATTATTTAAGCCCATCACAGTTTTCTAAAGATACAAAATACATAAAATATGAGAGTAATACAAGCATCCTGAAGACTAGTGATGGATGCAAATCATATACAATGAGAGATATTGGTGACAGTAATCATGTTTGGCTATGAACATACATGAAATAACTGTAAACTGGGTAATGGGGAGCCATATAAAGGTTTCATGCAATTAAACAACATAATATTCCAGTCATTCAAATAAATCCTTACATCCTATTGGTCAGAACAATACCTGCTGTTAGTATGCAGAAAATCATGAGGGAGGTGATAAGAGTCTTCATGGTTTCTTCTCTTTCCTGGCTGTTTACAAGCTGTTTGCGGAGGACAGCCCTGTGTTCCAGGATAGAGCTCCTGAGTGCCTGCCCTTGTCAGCTTCATTGGACTGGATCTGTGATGTCATAAAACATTTTCCAACAGTGTGCACCATCATTGTGAAACCACCTATAGCTCACTAAATGGCAATCTTCTTGCCTTAACCCCTTAATGGCAACACACATTTTCTTAGTTATTTTTTTAATCGTCAGGTGTAACTTTTCTATTTTCCCATTGACATAGCAGTCCTACAGGACAAATTATACTCCTCTGGGGTTTTTATAGTGCATTGGTTGTTGTCTTTAGACATGCCTCCAGGACTGGATCTGAAATGATCTCTATAGACTTAGGCTTACTTCACATAACCCTAAGTGCTTTGTGGACTAAAAAAAGGAGGACACGGTCCACATTATTCTTTTGTGATTATGAATCCGCAAAAACGGAGGCTTGTGCTTATATAAAACCAGAAAGCTGGTCACAGCCCAGGGGTTGCCAAGGAAACAATCCACCAATACACATAGCATACAGATGGCAGAGATGATCAGGTAGCAGTGGGTTAAAGTGAGAGGGCTATCCACCCAGTACAGTATCAGGATGGGGACACAGGGGGGGCGCGCATTAAGAAATCTTGCTCATTTACCGAGTTACAAGTTTTAAAAAATTCTTAGCTTGTCCTGCAAAGCACTCTCAAACCAAGTTACTTGTAAGCCAATTTCCATTTCTCAAAAAGTAGACGCCCAGCTGAGACAGTCGAGCTCCAGCACTACTTGGAATAGGAGAACTGTGCCAGGCCATTACTGTATGAGTGGTCTCTAATACATCTTTATGATAAATCTAATAAATATGGCAATTCTAATTTATGCATTTGGTAGGCAAAGTTGTGTGAACAATTCAATAAAACCATGTAGGAAGTGTTCATTTTTCTAACTTCAAATTTTTAAATCCAAAAATGTATGGCGGTTGCCCCTCATTACTCTAATCTCTTAATAAAAGTCACAACTGTTAGGACATGCTGGGAGTTGTAGTATGACAATACAATGGAGACGCACAGGTTGGAGACCCTACAACCAGTTGTATACTGCTAATAGGCTAGATGGAATTCTAATATTCCTCGTAGATATTCAGCCTCAAAGCTTACTGGGGGTGAGGTATGGAAGACTTGATTCGGCGCTGAACAGCATTCAATTCAGCACCGAATCCGAATCCGAAGTCCTCCATACCTCACCCTGGTAAGCTCTGAGGCTGTAACACACTTCTACTTATCTGGAGCCCTGGATCTCGTGGCTCAAGATCCAAGACTGTTCATTTGGACTGGCTGCTACGGCTACTCTAACTATCTCCACTGATAGCGCTACAAGGTGTTGTATTCTCTGTACAACACCTAAAGGTGAGCATAACCATTTGTGCCTCCTTTGTCAATTTTTTGTTTTATGGTATCACCCTATGGTGTTTTTCTATTCTCTCTTAGCCTAAAACCGTAGATATTCAGATGATTAATGATTGTTACAGGTTGTGGAGAGAAAGAATCTACCAATTTTCAGTAATATCAACCTACAAGCAGTAATAGGACAGCTGTATATAAATTGGGTGGTTTAAGGTGGTCTAACATCCAAATCCTTACATTATATACATATATACACATATATATATATATATATATATATATTAAAACTTTCACCATTATATACCGATAACCCTTCCAGCCCTATAACATATTAGTATGTCACGGTTCACAAGTCAGCCCTGCAAACCACCATACTAAACCAACATGAAGATGGTGCAGGTATCACCAGTGGGTGTCAGCTGTAACCAACAGCTGCCAGTCTGCTTTAATGGCCAGGACTAGAGATGATGCTGATCCTTACTGCTTTTTCCTGCCATGGTTAATAGTGACCACAGCATTGGGGCACCTTAACAATGACACGGGACTCCCTCTGTTACCTCATTATTGCCCTGAGACAAGACTGGGTTGTCATGGTGACTGGGGGCCTAAAATGCCCCTCATAAAGGGAAATAAAAAAAAAAGTTTATTAAAAGAAACTAAAATACATTTTTAACTACCCCCTGCTGCTCCTAGGAGCTGGACTTTTTGTAAGGGTGATTTGTTGTATAATAGGGTAAACTGAAAGGGGTAGTTCGGGGCAGTGGTTGCTCTTGTTAGGACGGGTGCCCCATCTACACCTTGTGCGAGGAGGGAGAGTCGGCCTACTGTCACCACAGGGCGTAATAGGGTTATCAGAATAAGGTGGAGTACGGGCGTTAGTCCTGCATCGCAGCGTAATATGTTTGAGTGGTTTCCCTATTACTGAAGTTACACTTGATTTTTAGGTTTAGGTTGATTGTATGTTTTTAATGCATTTATTAAAAGTTATATTTTAGATGTACCCTTCTCTGTGATACACAGACCATTGAAAAGTTGAACATTTTTGCGCAAAGCCCCGATTTACAAAGAAAATATGCAACTATTTAAGATTCTGTGCCCAGCTTGCCAATTGGGTGGGGTGTAATATTTATTATTATTTCTGATTTCTAATAAATGTTTGGCAAGCAGTGTATATTAAAGCGATTCTGTACCCACAATCTGACCCCCCCAAACCGCTTGTACCGTCAGATGCTGCTTTTTTTTTTTTTTTTTTTTTTTAAATCAGATCTTTTTTTATTAAAGAAAGGTTTTTTCTTTACAAACACAAAAAGTGCTTTGTTTTCGCCCCTCCCGTCCCACCCCCACCCCATGTATCTCACCCCCCACCCTTTTCCCAACACCCCAAACACAAAGTATCATAATTAGTGCAAAGTTATTGAGGTAGCCAAAAACATATTTCAGGTGAGTTGTGTACACATTACCAGTCCTAAAGACTAGAGGTAGCAACATATCAAAGGGGGGGTGTCCCCCAGCCATGTTCAGGTTTCCGCAGACAAACAACAACGTACAGAAAGAAAGAGAAGGGGGAGCAGCATAGGGGATCATGAAGACAGAAAAAGGGGTCAGGGGGGAGGAAGGGGGAAGAGAGAAGCATAGGAGATCTATTAGTATTAAACAGCGTTCCCATGGCCCCTAGCCACGTTCGCATTCTGTTCTGCTAGCAAAAGAAAGGCCTCCATCGGGGACCTCGGGAGGAGTCTAGAAGGGATACCAGAAGCATCAATCCAAGGGCCCCAGATGGACTCAAACTTTCTCATAGCTTTTCTTTTCTTGTAGACCCCTCTCCAGGCAGACAATATGGTTAATTTTAGCAATCAGTTCTGTCACAGTAGGTGCAGTAGGTTGTATCCAATGTTTAGCTATTAGTTTGTGTGCTTGATAAAGAACTCTACAGATAGCTAACTCCATACCTGATTCCTCAAGTCCACATCAAGGACACTTTGAGTCAGTTCGAACTCCAATCTTAAAAAGTAAGAGAGGGGGACTTCCGGTTCCGGCGCCACCATGTGAGGACCTGTGAAGAGGGAGCTCCGCAGCATCACCCCGTAATCCGGCAGCATCTCCCCCTTCAACGACAATCCTCACAGGCACAAGCACCGGGACCATACTCTGAGCCGCAGGGGCAACCTTTCGGCACCTATATTGACGGTACCGAGCTCGGAGGTAGCCGTCAGAACACGCGCGGCCCTCCGGCGGTACCACGACGCCATCACTGGCCGCGGTGAGTTCCGGAAGACCCGCACGTCAGCCCCCGCACTACCCTCTCCGGTGAGACCACTGACCTGGGACGGGGCGAGACCGCGAGAGTGACAGGCCGTGGCGTGGTGGGGACGGATGAGGACGGGCCGGGAAGCCTCCGGAGGGGTCCGCCATCTTGGACACGAGCACCCGGAAGTTAGGCCGCACCATCTTGTCAGGCCGGCTCCCTAAGTCACTCCGGTAGCCAGACTCCACGCCGGGACGCAAGTAGTATACTGCACGGACCTACCGGGAGGCATCACAGAGGCGGACATCTGCTCTGCAGGTACTGGGGGTGCAGGGGATTCCCCTCTCCAGCTGCTGCTTTGGGGAGGACAGAGGCTGCCTATAAACCCTGCTGACCCGATCTTCTGTAGGGGGAGAGAGCCGCTGGCCATAATAGTCTGCCAGCTTTTCACACACCACCTTGCTGTACACCAGCCTGCACTGCCACATCCCTGAACTGGTGCTGAGACGTCTCGCTGTGCAACAAAGTGTATTGCCATATCTCTGACCTTACACTAAAACGTCTTACTATGCAACAGCCTGCATTGCCATACCTCTGAACTCGCACTAGAACACCTTGTTGTGCAACAGCCTGCAGTGCCATACCTCTGAACTCGCACTAGAACACCTTGTTGTGCAACAGCCTGCATTGCCATACCTCTGAACTCGCACTAGAACACCTTGTTGTGCAACAGCCTGCATTGCCATATCTCTGAACTTGCGCTGAGACGCCTTGCTGTGCAACAACCTGCATTGCCCTGGCTCCGAACTTACAACACCTGTTGTGCGGCAGCCTACATTGTCATATCTCTGCATTTGCAATACAACACCTTGTTGTGCAACGGCCTGCATTGCCATATTTGTGAACTTGCATTACAGCACCTCGCTGAGTACCAGCCTGCATTGCCATATCTCTGAACTTGATGGACCAATACCTGGTCAAAATGGTCACTAAATCTAAAGGAAAGGTGACCAAGGCGTCCAAGCAGGCGCCTCCGCTACTTGACCCTACTCGGGATGACTCTGTCTCCAACTCTAGCCTCCATGAGACTCTGAGCACCGCACATCCTGTTGAGCTCCATGCTGATGATGCCTTATCACAGGACTCTTCCTTAGATTACAAACGCCTGGCTGAGGAAGTGGCTAAGCGACTGGCCCCCGATATTCAAGAAACCTTAGCCAATACGGTGGCACGCTCATTCCAACAGCTACAAAATACAGTGGCACAGCACAGTGAGCATATAGCGGATTTGGATCAGAGATTGCTCTCCATAGAGCATGACATGGATTCTTCCTTTGCGGGTCTCCAGGAGCTCCAGCAGGAAAACAAAAAATTGTGGGACAGAGTGGAGGACCTGGAGAATAGGTCTCGCAGGAATAACCTGCGTATAGTGGGGGTCCCGGAGGCTGTAGCCCAGAAAGACCTACGCGGTTTCTGTGAATCTGATATCCCAGCTCTATTGGGCATCATGGAATTGTGTAAAGTCGAAAGGGCCCACCGTGTTGGACCTGACCTGCGCCCGTCTGGTGAGGCTTCTCCCGCCCGCAATATTACCACCCCTCGCCCACGTCAGGTGATAGTGAGATACTTGGATTATACGGATAAGGCTGCCATCCTAAGGGCCTTCAAGCAACTGAACCGACCCCTGCAATATAGAGGACACAAGCTTCTAATCTTTGCAGACTATTCAGCTGAAGTCTCCAGGAAAAGAAAGACCTTTTCCCCGCTGTGCTCCCTGCTGCATGGCAAACAACTGAAATTTGCCCTAGTGTACCCGGCAACGTTGAAGGTCTTCCATCCGGATGGTATCACCATGACTTTTCAAGATCCTCAGGTGGCCGCGAGGACTTTAGGCTTTGGTCCTCCTTCTCCCGCTCGAGAGGGTGCTTCTTCTCCACATCGGGGAGATACGCGGCACGGAAGCCCGTCTCAGGGACAGCGGGACTCTTCCCCCCATGCAGATCCTCTGTACACGGCTGATCCTACTGAGCATACTGAGCAACCACGCAGAAAGCCAAGGGGGGGGGACTCGCCTGTTAAGCGATCTACGGAGGCGGGATAGCGAGGCAACTCATTGCCATTAGCCACCGAGGGACCCGGGCTTTGATGCCTACCTGCAACTGCCTTCTTGGTGTGCTTGGTGACAGGGGCGGGAAGCCCTGAATGTTCCAGTCTATCTTTTTGGGGAGGCACTGAGATGCCCCACCACCATAGCTGCTTCGGCGGCCCCTGGCGCCATAGCACACCTGGAGGGACCTACTGGGGGATGACCCTATTTAAGCGCAACCCAATTGACTGACACTATGATATTGTGCTGCCGTAACCCTTTCTTACCTTGCAGTGAGACTCTTCATTGGGGTGCTGTATGTATGTTGTTCCTCTTGCATTTCTCCTTCTGTTCATCTTTTTTTTTTCCTTTTTTTTTTGGTTGGAGCACATCTGGGTCTGGCTGACCGGATGTGGCCTCTGGCATATATGTTGAGTTACCTTCATGGGCTCTATGTGGGATCTTTGCCCACCATGGTGGAAAAAAGGAAGTCACTTACAAAATGTTTGCTTTCGAGTTTAAGCTTGGGCTTGGGTTTGTTTTGTTGTGTTGGAATACAGTTAGAGGGGGGGTGGGAGGGCAGGGTGGGTATCCACAGATGCGGGAATTCAGATGAGCTAGAGAAATACTTTGCTTTATGCGTGTTACAACTTGGAATGTTAAGGGGTTGAAATCCCCGCAAAAACGCTTAATGATATTGAGACACCTGAAACGCCTAAATACTGACATTGCTTTATTGCAGGAAACGCATCTCGAGGAAGCAGACTTCATCCGCATGCAACGCCTATGGGTTGGCAAGGTGGTGGGCTCCCCGTCGCTCCGAGGCAAAGCTGGCACGCTCATACTCATTCATAGGCGCTTGGCCACACAGGTCGCTACCATCTCTCAGGACAATGGGGGTAGGTGGGTCCATATAACATTACAAGGCCAATCTTCCCCAATCAGTATTTATAGTGCTTATGCCCCAAATAGCGGACAAAAAGAATTTCTTGAAGAGTTGAGAGATATTATCCTGTCTGATACCGCCCCGTTAAAAATAGTGGGGGGAGACCTGAATGTAGTGGGGAACCCGGCTGAGGACAGGAGATCCCAGGCGGGTGTTCCTCCTCCCACAGGTGGGAGATCAACGCCTCTGCCTATCTTTTTGGCGGCGACGGGCCTCTCCGACCTGTGGAGGGACCGGCACCCGGAAGGTAGAGATTTCACCCACTTTTCCTGGGCTCACCAATCTTGGTCGCGGATAGATTTCCTTTTAGTGTCCCAGCCTCTGCTGTCTCGCATAACCTCCGTTGACATCGGTGACTTGGTCATATCGGACCACGCGCCGGTGTTGATGGAGGTGAAAGATACCCAATTGAAGGGTTCGGACTTCCTCTGGCGCTTCCCAACACAGCTGGCATTAGATGAAACTTTCCAGGAACTCGTGAGAGGTTGGTGGCTTGAATATAGAGCCAACAATCAGGCACATGTAGACAATGCCCAGCTGTTTTGGAGTGCGGCGAAGGCGGTCCTTAGAGGCCAGATCATTTCCTACATGGCTAAAAAGAAAAGGGAAATCAACTCCCAATTGGAGACAAGGAGCCAGGCCTTGAGGCGGGCCTATACCACATTTCAAACCGTACCCTCAGCTGCACATAAACAGGAATGGCGGCAGGCCAAGACTGAATATGAGTTCTGGGCTGAGAGCCGAGAAAAACTTTTTTTGTCCAGACAAGAAGCAAGACTGTTTCGCTTTGGAAACAAGTCAGGCAAATTATTGGCGAATTTAGCGAAGGGGCAAAGGCCCATGACTACCATAACCCAACTCCGTGACCCCGCTGGGTCCCTGAAGTCCCATCCTGCCCAAATAAACAGCATCCTGTGTGACTTCTACACACAACTATACGCTAAAAAGGATGATGAGCGGTCTGCCGAGCTGTTTCCCTGGCATCTGATTGGGCTTCCCCGCTTATCATCGGAAGACAGGTCACTGCTTAACTCCCCTTTCACCGAACAGGAAGTCGCTGCGGCCATAAAACATTTGCCGAATGGGAAAGCCCCGGGCCCTGATGGCTACTCTGGCGAATTTTTTAAGCTGCTCAGAGAGCAAATCACTCCTCACCTAACAATATTGTTTAATGGATATCTAACGGGGGAGGGGGCAATCCCAACTGAGGTCAACACAGCCCATATCAAAGTACTTCCAAAGCAGGGGAAGGACCCAGCTTCACCAGCGGCATACCGTCCGATCTCCCTGATCAACGTCGATCTAAAACTGGTATCTAAGCTAATGGCGGACAGGCTATCTTCCTTCCTGCCCAAGCTCATAACTCCCCTCCAGGTTGGCTTTGTTCAGGGGAGATCGGCGGTGGCCAACATTAGGCGGGTGGTGGCGGTGCTGGACGCTGTGAGGCGGCGCCCGGGTTCCCACCCATCCCCAGCCCTCCTCTCACTTGACGCAGAGAAAGCTTTTGACAGCGTGGGCTGGGGATGGTTGGGAGCGGTGCTAGACCACATGAAATTCGAGGGAGCCTTCAGGACGTTCTTGGCGGGGCTTTATGCTGAGCCACGAGCGCGGATTCATACCGCGGGGTTTCTATCGGCTCCCTTCCATCTCCGGAGAGGCACCAGACAAGGGTGCCCCTTGTCACCCCTGTTGTTTAACATTGCGCTGGAGCCCTTCCTGAGATGGTTGCTGGGTAGTGCAATACGGGGAATAAAAGTGGGTCAGGGGGAACTGAAGGTAACGGCGTTTGCCGACGACATTATGCTGTTCTTGTCCTCCCCACAACAGGACCTGCCGGTCATTTACCAGATGTTGGAGACGTTTGGCTCTATCTCTGGGTTTAAAATTAACCTGGCTAAGAGTGAACTGATGGATCTGTCTGGCCCCCAATCCCTGCGTACCCAGCTGCCTCACGACACGCCGATAAAAGTCACCTCTAAACCAATAAAATATCTAGGGATTTTCATTGGGCGCACCCCGGAGTCGCTCTACCTCTTAAATTATCCCCCACTGTTCACGAAACTCATTAATGAACTTAGGGCGTGGGAGAGGCTCCCGCTCTCCTTTCTGGGAAAATGCCATTTAATCAGAATGCTCAGTTTCTCCAAACTTCTATACCACCTCCAAACGATACCCTTACTGCTACGTCACCAGGACGTCGTGAGGATTCAGTCTGCTTTCTCGAGATACATATGGTCAGGTAAGCGCCCCCGGATTGCTTTAGCTAAGTTACAGCTTCCAAGAGCGAGAGGGGGTATAAATTTCCCAGATCTACGGAAATATAACCTTGCCTGTCTGTTGCGACACTGTATAGATTGGTTGCAAGGTTCTAATTTTTACTCCAATGTACCCTTGGAAGCGGAGTTGGCTGCCCCCTGGTCTCTGGCGGCGCTGCTGCACACTAAATACCCGGCTCTTCCACCAGATGTCAAACACTCTCTACTATTGAGGGATACTATAGCAACTTGGAAGATTGTGCGCAAACTATATGGTCTGCCGCAACTGTTATCTAGGTATCTCACGCTATGGAGGCACCCCGAGTTTACCCAAGGAAGGATGAACCCAATGTTTGAGCTCTGGAGGAAAGCGGGTATTGTGTCGTTAAGCCAGATGTTTCATCATCAGGTTAACAGATTTCTCACATTCCCCGAACTGTGTACACGTTACTCATTGCCTCCATCCCACTTTTTGGCATACTCCCAGGTAATGGGGTTCCTAACCTCACGACTGCGGGATTTATCGTCTTTAACTAAACTCACGGAGATGGACGCAATGATTAACGATCCCCCCACTAATCCCTCTTTATCCTACTTGTATTATAAACTGGGATCTCGATCGAACGACTCCATTAACTCCTCACTGTTCTCTAAATGGGCCATCACAATTGGAGACGAAGATCTGCCCAAAAAAATACTAGACGGCTGGGCGATAGTACGCAAGGCGGTCCCCAGCGAGCGATGGCGTGAAACACAGTTCAAGCTCATGCACAGGGCGATCTACGGCTTTAATATACCCCCTCATCCCCTGGCACCAGATCGCATATTGGCATGTCCAAAATGCCAACTGCCCTCCACTGATTTTCTGCATGGCATTTGGACGTGCCAATACACCCAACGATTTTGGGCACGGGTTCTGGCGCTCCTTCAGACGAGATGGCAGGTGAGGCTGCCTTTATCGGCACAACTGCTCTTGTTCCACTCTGCTCCAGAGTCAGTGAAGGTGTCCTTGGCTCTGCACGCTTTCATTTTGGCTGCCAAGAGATGTATATTACAACAATGGCTGCAACCCTCTCTCCCTACTGTATCGGAAGTGGTGGCCCAGATGAAACACTTCCTATTCCTGGAGAGAATAGAATGCGAGAGGGTAAAAGAAACAAACGCCAAACGCTTTTTTAAGAAGTGGAAGACTTTTATTGTGAAATTTCTCTCTAACCAAGAGATCAGGGAGTTAATGCAGCCGTTCACCGGCACAAAATGGTACCTTACAGCCGAATTGGCTGGAACGTTGGGTCGGCTAAGGATTACAGGCAACCAGGTGTAACATATACATTGTATTACATACCAGCGATTAGTTTCACTAGCTGCATCTGTGGAAGGGGTGGGGGAGGGTTAGGGGGGTTTTCTTCCGTTGAACTTGTTTGGGAAATTGTACTACATATCTGACTATGTTTGGAACGGTAGTTTGGGCACAAGATGTGAATGTGCCCGAATACCACTGTGTATCTTTTTATTTGAAATAAAAAAAAAAAAAAAAAAAAAAAAAAGTAAGAGAGGCGTCCTATAGACTCTATGAACAAGAAACAGCTGGGAGAGCCTGTGCGTCTCAGATATGGCGAATTTTGGTAGTGCACCTCTTATCGTCCGTTATGGGGTCTATGTCTGTCTCCCAATGTTCCTTGATCGTCAGAGGCCTGTCTGTCATATAAGAAACCAACAGGTCTTTATAAATAAGAGAGATAAGACCCTTAGAGTCCTGTGCGGTCAGTACTGTATCCAGGAGGGGGTGAGATGTAATGTCAGGGATAGATCGTCCAAACTGCGTTTCCATAGCATGTCGCAGTTGTAAATATCTAAAGAAAGCAGAGTGTGGTATGTCGAAGTCTGTTTGTAACTGAACGAATGATTTGAAGACACCCCCCTAAAAGAGCTGCAAAAGAGTACACAGTCCCCTCTGCTCCCAAAATTGGACTCCTTCCAGCCCCTGCAGGTGAGGGAAACTATTGTTGTGCCACAGTGGGGTATATTTCGTGTATGGGCCACACTCTAAAAATATTTTGATCTGCGTCCACACCTTACGTAATATGGGCAAAAGAATCGGTGCATCTTGAGGCCTGGTCTGGGATGCAATTTTCAGCAGGTATACTGGGACTCTCCCTTCAGAAACATGTTTAAACATCAGTCCTGTGGGGGCCATATAATCCGATCCACCCCATCCCCTAAGCTGTTTGAATTGGGCGGCAAGGTAGTAAAGATACGTGTTTGGAACAGCGAGACCTCTAGTCTTTTTCCCCGCTGCAGTGTGTCTAATCTAATTTTAGACACCTTCCCGTCCCAGATAAGTTCCCTAAATAACGATTGTATACGCCTAAAGTGTACCGTTGGTATCCATAGAGGAGCATTATGCAGAATATATAGGAGCTGTGGCATTAAAATCACCTTAATTAAATTGGCCCTCCCTGCCACCGAAAGGGGAAGTTTGCGCCAGGCTTTAACCTTCTGCACAGATTTTGTCAACAATGGTAGCAAATTAAGAGAGATATTTGGTAAGATCAGGAACTATCTGAATACCAGGGTAGTGGAATTGGGTCACAATGGGGACGGAGACACCATTTACTAAAAGTTGTTGCGGCATGAGATCCAAGGGCAGAATCGCCGATTTGTCCCACTTGATCAATAAACCCGAGAATTTCCTGAACGTGACTATTAGATTGATGGCAGGGGACATAGATCGGTGAACATCACCAAGGAATAAAAACATATCATTGGCGTATAACGCAATGCGGTCCTCCATATCACTGTGTCTAAATCTGATTATGTCATCTGAGGCTCTGACCAGACAGTCCAATGGCTCAATCGACAGAGCGAAAAGGAAGGGTTATGGGGACACCCCTGTCTCGTGCCTCGTTTCAAGGGGAATGACTCAGAAAGCAAACCATTGACCCAAATACGAGCCGATGGCTCTGAGTACAGAAGTTTTATCCAAGATATATAGTTAGGGCCAAATCCCATACATGCAAGGACACATCAGAGATACTAGATAGCTGCTTTTAATCCAAGATCTGTCCTGTGGTCCGTTCTGCAGGTGATGCAGTTATTGTCCAAAAAAGAACTTTTAAACTTGCAGCCCGTGCCAAACGGGAGTATCTGTGCCCTAACTTTGCACCACCCCTCTGTCCCTCCTCCCCACCCTCTTCATCATTAGGAATGATCCAGGCAGATTGTCTCCTATTCGTCAGCTGTGTAAATACTGAACATGGGCTGGATCGTTAAGCACCTGTGCAATGTTCAGCATGGAAAAAAAAGTTCCAGTGGCATTCCTAATGATGAAGAGGGTGGGGAGGAGGGATGGAGGGGTGGTGCAAAGTTAGGGCATAGATACTCCCGTTTGCCACAGCTGCAAGTTTAAAAGTTGTTTTTTAGGACAATAACTCCATCACCTGCCGAATGGACCCCAGGACAGATCTTGGATTAAAAGCAGCTATCCAAAGGTACAAGCGGTTTCAGATTGTGGGCACAGAGTCGCTTTAACCCCTTAAGGTCAAAGCCAATTTTCGTTTTTGCGCTTTTGCTTTTTCCATTTTATTAATCCAAAATAAAAGAAAACGCCCAAAAAATATAATAACTAGTCCCAAAATGCACCAAAAGCATCACATACAACAAGAAAAAGATCCCATTACGGATCAAAGAAATGCAGGGACAAACATAGATCAATATATCAAACAGAATTTTTTATTTAGGCAATTCATATGAATAAAATACAATATATCACATTATCATGAAAAGAAAAAACACACAAAAGGAATAAAACACGACCAAACAGATGGAAAAACATACAGGTGGTGAGGGGAGATATACACATACTTTATAGGATCATATATTGCACATGCTATTCAGGATATATGTAATTGAGGGAATGCAGGCAGCCTCCACTAGATGGCGCACTGAATGTAATTATATACAACACTAGATAATGTATAACCTGGCAGAAGCCCTGGAAAGTACGGGAGATACACAAATAAGTGTCTCCCACACAGAAAATAAACTAATGTCTAAAATTTATAAGTAATGGAGGATGGCTGCATTCAATATAGTCCCACTCACTATATGGGACTATATTGAATGCAGCCATCCTCCATTACTTATAAATTTTAGACATTAGTTTATTTTCTGTGTGGGAGACACTTATTTGTGTATCTCCCGTACTTTCCAGGGCTTCTGCCAGGTTATACATTATCTAGTGTTGTATATAATTACATTCAGTGCGCCATCTAGTGGAGGCTGCCTGCATTCCCTCAATTACATATATCCTGAATAGCATGTGCAATATATGATCCTATAAAGTATGTGTATATCTCCCCTCACCACCTGTATGTTTTTCCATCTGTTTGGTCGTGTTTTATTCCTTTGTGTGTTTTTTCTTTTCATGATAATGTGATATATTGTATTTTATTCATATGAATTGCCTAAATAAAAAATTCTGTTTGATATATTGATCTATGTTTGTCCCTGCATTTCTTTGATCCGTAATGGGATCTTTTTCTTGTTGTATGTGATTTTTCCATTTTATGTTTAAAAGTCCATAGCGCTTGCATTTTTTCACCTAGAGACTTATATGAGTGCTTATTTTTTGCGAAACCAATTGTACTTTGCAATTACAGGCATAATTTTTCCATAAAATATGTTGTGAAACCGGAAAAAAATCATTTGCGCTGTCAAAAAAAAACGAATTTGTTTTGATTTCGGGGAGTTTTGCATTTACGCCGTTCGCCCTATGGTAAAACTGACTTGTTATGCATGTTCCTCAAGTCGTTACGATTACTATGATATATAACATGTATAACTTATATTGTATCGGATGGCCTGTAAAAAATTCAAACCATTGTTAACAAATATATGTCACTTAAAATCGCTCCATTCCCAGGCTTATAGCGCTTTTATCCTTTGGTCTATGGGGCTGTGTGAGGTGTCAGTTTTTGCGCCATGATGCGTTCTTTCTACCGGTACCTTGATTGCGCATATACGACTTTTTGATCGCTTTTTATTACATTTTTTCTGGATTTGATGCGACCAAAAATGCGCAATTTTGCACTTTGGGATTTTTTAGCGCTTACGCCGTTTACCGTGCGAGATCAGGAATGTGATTAATTAATAGTTCGGGCGATTACGTGTGCGGTGATACTAAATATGTTTATTAATTTATTTATTTATTAATTTATATTTATAAAATGGGAAAAGGGGGGTGATTTGGACTTTTATTAGGGGAGGGGATTTTTTATTAATAAAAACACTTTTCTACTTTTTTTTTTTACATACACTAGAAGCCCCCCTGGGGGGCTTGTATATACATAGCACTGATCTCTCATAGAGATCAATGCTGTGTATATACACAGCAAAGATCCATGAGATCGGTCATAGATTGCTATGGCCTGCTGCAGGCCACAGCAATCTATTGCCGAGCCGGGATCAGCGTCATTCCGACGCTGAGGCCCGGCACGGGCAGAAGAACGGATCTCCCCCCCGCGATCGCATCGCGGGGGGGAGATCCGTGCCACTAGACACCAGGGATGCACGGAGGAAAGCACTTCAATGCAGCTGTCAGGTTTGACAGCTGCATTGAAGGGCTTAATTAGCCGGCGCGGCTACGGGACCCGCGCCGGCTAATAGAGGCACTGCCCGGCTGCAGATTGCAGCCGGGATCGGTGCCGTTCAGAGCGGGGTCCGGGCGGGACCCCGCTCTGAACACCCCCTGCGGCACCATGACGTATCAGATACGTCATGGGTCGCTAAGGGGTTAAGGGTATAAACCCACACACCGTATATGCAGCGTATTTACTGCTGCGATACGCAGCAAACTCGCAGCAGATTAGATCTAAATAACTGAACACAGCATCAAATCTGTACCAACAAATCTGCTGCGTATTTGTTGCATATCTGCTGCGTATACGGTGTGTGGGTTTATACCCTAAAGGGGTTATCCAGCATTAGAATAAACATAGCTACTTTCTTGCAAGAACAACCCCACCCATGTCCGCAGGTTGTGTGTGATATTGTAATTTAGCTTCATTCACTTAAAGGGGTTATCCAGCGCTACAAAAACATGGCCGTTTTTCCCCCTACTGTTGTCTTCAGTTCAGGTGCGGTTTGCAATTAAGCTCCATTTACTTCAATGGAACTGAGTTTCAAAACCCCACCCAAACTGGAGACAACAGTAGGGGGAAAGTGGCCATGTTTTTGTAGCGCTGGATAACCCCTTTAAATGGAATTGAGCTGCAAAACCTCAGCCATGTTTTTCTAATCGGACAGACTAGATGAAAACAAAACAGGTTTTAACCCCTTAAGGACAGAGCCTGAAATGGCCTTAAGGACAGAGACAAATTTTATGAATATGACCTGTGTCACTTTAGTCATTAATAACTTCGGGATGCTTTTATTTATCTGGCTGATTCTGAGATTGTTTTCTCGTGACATATTGTACTTCACATTTCTAGTAAAATGGCGTCGATACTCATAACGAATCTTTATGAAAAACACCAAAATAATGTGAAAAATTTTGAAAAAATGCATTTTTCCAACTTTGAAACCTTCCTGCTTATACAGAAAATGGTTATGCCACATAAATTATATATTAAATAGCATTAGCAACATGTCTACTTTATGGTGGCAGCATTTATTAAACTATATTTCATTTTTTTTAGACAATAGAAAGCTTAAAACATTAGCAGCAATTTTCCAAATTTTCTGTAAAATTTCAAAATCAGATATTTTCAGGGACCTGTTCAGGTTTAAAGTGTATTTGAGGGGCCTGTATGTTAGAAAGCCCCACAAAGCACCCCATTTCAGAAACTGCACCCCCCAATCTCTGCAAAAGCACATCCAGAAAGTGTTTTAACCCTTTAGGGGAGTCACAGAAATAAAAGCTAAGTATGTAAGAAATTAGAAATATTTTATTTTCTGTGCAGAGATTTTATTGTAATCCAATATCTTTCATAATTATAAACTTATTACCAGAGAAATGCACCCCAATATTGATTGCCCCGTTTCTGCAGTTTATAGAAATACCCCATATGTGGCCCTATTGCGCTATTTGACGCAACCACAAGCCTCAGATATAAAGGAGCGCCCAGTGAATTTCAACGCCTCCGTTATATTTGGTTATTTTTGACCGTACCACTTCAGGTTGGCAGAGGCTCTGGGGTGCCAAAACATTAAAAACACCCCTAAAGGGACACCATTTAGAAAACTAGGCCCCTCAAGGAATGTAACAAGGGGTGCGGTGAGCATTTGGACCCCACAGGTGCTTCACAGATTTTCAGAACAATGTGGTGTAAAAAAGGAAAAATTCTATTTTTTACACTAAAATGTTGTTCTAGCCTTCATTTTTCATTTTTACAAGGGGATAAAAGAAAAAAAAAAAAACACCAAACGTGTAGCGCAGTTTCTCCCGAGTACAGAAATACCCCACATGTGGACATAAAGTGCCAAGCGGGCGCAGGACGAGCCTCCAAAGGGAAGGAGCGCCAATTGGCCTTTGCAAGCTGGATTTTACTGGAATGGATTTCAAGGGTCATGTCGCATTTACAGACCCCTTGTGCTGCCAAGACACTGGAAACCCCCCACAAGTGACCCCATTTTAGAAACTACACCCCTCAAGGAATCTAACAAGGGGTGCAATGAGCATATGGACCCCACTGGTGACGGGCACAAATGTGGAACAATGTGACGTGAAAGGGAAAATATTTATTTTTTCACTTTCTCGGCACAAATGTGGCCGTCATCAATGGGTCCATATCCTCACTGCACCCCTTGATTGATTCCTTGAGGGGTGTAGTTTCCAGAATGGGGTCACTTGTGGGGGGTTTCCAGTGTTTTGGCAGCACGAGGGCTCTGTAAATGCGACATGGCGTTCATCATCCATTCTGGCCAAATCCAGCCTCCAAAATCCAAATGGCGCTCCTTCCCTTCGGAGGCTTGCCCTGCACCCACATGGCGCTTTATGTCCACATGTGGGGTATTTACGGACTCAGGGGGAATTGCTCTACACATTTTGTGTGTTTTTTTCTCTTTTAACCCCTTGTGAAAATGAAAAAAATCAAGACAAGATCAATGATTTAGTGTAAAAATTTAACATTTTTTACACTAAATGTTGGTCTAGCCTTGATTTTTTCCTTTTCCACAAGGGGTTAAAAAAGAAAGTGAACACAAAACGTGTAGGGTAGCTTCCCCTGAGTACGAAAATACCCCACATGTGGACATAATGTGCCATATTGGCACAGGGCAAGCCACCAAAGGGACAGAGCGCCATTTAGAGGCTGGAATGGAGGATGGAGGCCATGTCGCATTTACAAAGCTCCTGTGCTGCCAGGACAGTAGAAACCCCCCACAAGTGACCCCATTATGGAAACTACACCCCATAAGGAATCTAACGAGGGGTGCAGTGAGCATATGGACCCCACTGGTGATATACACATATGTAGAATATGTGCCGTGAAAATAAAAAATAATTTTTTTTTATTTTCACGTCCCAAATGTGGCCGTCACCAGGGGGCCATATCCCCGCTGCCCCCCTTGTTAGATTCCTTATGGGGTGTAGTTTCCAGAATGGGGTCACTTGTGGGGGTTTTCTTCTGTCCCGGCAGCACAGAGGCTCTGTAATTGCATCATGGCATCCTCTAATGGGAATGGCGGCCATACCTACTTAGCTGGGGAAAAGGGACAATTCTAATTTATTTGGGGGTATTAGGCCAATTATTAGTTTATAAGGTTGGAAATGACAGGTGTCCATCAAACTCAACCTGTGTTGATCCAGAGGAAGGCAAAAAACCCTCGTAAGGCAGACGACAGTAGCCTCATCATAGGGGAAAAATTCCTTCCTGACTCCATAATGGCGATCAGAATAATCCCTGAATCAACGTGACCCCTGAAATAGGAATAAGGGACAATTTAGATATGTAGAACTCCGATGACATGTGGTACGCCTTGGAGCGATCCAGTATGCAGAGGCCGGGGGGATCAGGACAGGTGTCACACAGGAAAATGGTGTCCTTCCTGATCCCCCTGTTACGCCACAGTCTGCACTTTTTCTGGGGTCTCCTGTTTTCCAGTGTGGGGGACGTCACCTGGAAAATGTTGTCCCTGGAAAATGTTGTCCTGGTGCGGTACGGGGTCTTTCATATCCAGAAGCGCTGGGTCCGCTCCATGGCTGCTAAATATTATGGCTTTATTACTACTTCTGATATTTTCGGATTGTGCCGCAAGCTACAGTAGCTCGGGCAGCGAGAGACCAGAGGAGGGGGTGCTGGTATAAAAGTTATCCCCGTACAGGTGGTAACCTTTATTCAGGAGTGGGAAGATTAGTTCCCGGACGATCTCCCCACTAACTCTGAGGACGGGAGTGGGTTCATGGTACATGTACACTGCGGAATGGCGAAGGATAACCCTTTGTGCATTCCGCAGCTGGCACCCGCCGGCGGACTGATGCAGGCGTGCGTCTCCGCTCGTGTCACACTCCATTCTATGCACAGGCGGATTCTGCCCTCTGTCCAAAGAATGAACGTGTTCATTCTTTGGACGGACAACGGAATCCGCCCGTGCACAGGATGGAGTCTATGACACGGGCGGAGACGCACGCCTGCATCAGTCCGCCGGCGGGTGCCAGCTGCGGAATGCACAAAGGGTTATCCTTCGCCATTCCGCAGTATGCACCTACCCTAAATCTGTAAGTGCACCCTGAGGTACTGTCACAGAGTTTGTAGAATTTCACGCCATACCGTGATCTCTTAATGGGACGGTACTGGCGGAAAAGACGTGTCTGCGGGGCAGCGTACGCTACGCTACCCCCAGACACGTCACTGGATGATGATGATGATGAGGATGAATGGAGGAAAGAAGGATCCCCCCATTCATTCTCTCTGGTTGTTTCGGTGTTGGAGGCAATAATAGCATATGCGTCCGACGCCGAAAACACCCTGGGGGCCATCTTTATACGGGGACTAGTATATGGGGTATGTAAATGTTTATTGTAAAACTTTATTTCATGTAGTGTAGTGTAATGTAGTGTTTTTTAAGTTTTTTTGACAGTAAGAAAATAATATCCCTACGCCAAGAAAGGAGCTGCTGATAAATGCCACACTTATGTGCGGCACTTATCAGCAGACAGTGGCGGTAGGATATAGGGGGGAAAAACGCTCCTACGCCAAAAAGGAGGAGTTGCTGATCAGTGGCGCACTTACGTGCGATGCTGATCAGTACTCAGCGGCGTTAGGGCGCAAAAAAAGTAAAAAAAAAAAATCTTTTTAACCCAAAGCAACTGATCAGTGAATGATATTCACTGATCAGCCGCTAGGGGGCAGTAGAGAGAAGATTGCCGGAGATTACTGAGGCTCGCCGAACACGAAGACCCGAGTGTTTCCGAAGGTTTCCGACGCTGGACGAACAAACCCGGAAGCGACGCGAAGAAGACGCGAGGACGGCGCGGACTGAAGATCTTCGCTCCGGACGGCCAGATCAGGTGAGTATGGTACACCTGCACCACACACACCTGTTCTGCACCTCTCAACTACCTAGCTGAGGGGTGCAGAACTCGGCAACACTGTTTTTTAAAGTATGATCGCCGTGATGGGCCGGCCGGTACTGGCCGGCCTATCACGGCGATCGTGGGGGTGGCATCGGCGCCATCTTTGTTGGGGACACTAATGGCGATTGGTGCTATCTCGGACAGCACCAATCGCCATTGCTTTCCGGGCCACCGGGTCACCGATGACCCGGAAAGCTGTTTTCAGCTGCTATATGCTGATCTGTATTGATCAGCATATAGCAGCGATCGTCGGCACGGGAGGGGTTAATCACCCCCCGTGCCGACGAGCAGAGATGGCCTGCTATACATTATAGCAGGCCATCTTCCCCGACCGCTGTGTGTGAACACACAGCGATCGGGGAAACATCGGGCGTACGTATACGCCCATTTGCGTTAAAGCCCACCCTGCGGGGGCGTATACGTACGCCCGATGTCATTAAGGGGTTAAAACAAATACTTTTTACCTCATTAGTATAAAACAAAACATAAACCACAATCTGTAGCATTTGCTTTTGCTAAAGAAGTCCTTTATACAGTATATTCACAGACCAATACATAAAAAACTAAGACAATTTACAATCAGTTGTTACATAGAGCAGAGTGTAAAAGTTGTATGCATGTAAACATAGAAACAGATTCCCTTTATTAGACAGCTGTAAAATATATGCAGGTTATTGCATAAAACTACTCTGAGATGTCAATATTGTCCCAAGTGAGCATCCTTTAGGCCTTATCCATGTCATGTTTTGCCAATATGTCCAAGGTATAATGTTGAAATATTTGCTAAAAGGTATGCTGAAGCATAGCATGGCATACTTGCTGTGGACCCACTGAATTTAATGCACAGAAAGTACAAGTAACTGTGTTTATTCTATTTCCAAAATGTATACTTTTTGTACAGGACACAAAAGCAATGGTCTACATCGTTTTGGAAACTATATACCAGTATAATATTTCAGTCTGTTAAAGGGGTTATCCAGCTCTACAAAAACATGGCCACTTTTCCCCCTGCTGTTGTCTCCAGTTCAGGTGCAGTTTGCAATTAAGCTCCATTTACTTCAATGGAACTGAGTTTCAAAACCCACCCAAACTGGAGACAACAGTAGGGGGAAAGTGGCCATTTTTTTGTAGCACTGGATAACCCCTTTAAAATCAATGGACCATACTGCAAGTAAGCTGCAATATACCTTCCTACAATATCCAAATGTGTTTCTTAAACATAATGGCAAAATGTGGTGTGCATGAGACCTTACATGCAAAGCATATCAAAAATAAAATTATCAATACCATATTCAAAAGCAGTCTGGAAAGTTGGGGCTTTTACTGTTAAACTATTCACATGAAAAGTCTACAAACAATTTTGGTATATAATATTATATTCTTTTTACTTTCACAGATCATAACACTGGAAATATGTCGACCATTACCTTGTTCTAAAACTTCTATCTATATTCATGTGTACAGTTCAGCTTCCAAAAACACTATCATCAATAGTGCAGTGCCAACCTTATCATGTGGGAATACAAGAAATAAAACTTTTCTGTATTAATGTGAAACGTGGTCTTTTATTTAACAGAACATTAGCTTCTTTGTATGTTAACACACTTTAAGGGTGGGTTCAGACTGAGGAATTCTCGCAGAAAATGTCAGCGGAATTCCGTCAGCTGTTCGCCAGCACGGGCACGCGCTTTTCCGCTGGCTCCATAGATACCATTCTATGGGCCGGCGTATTCCACGATCCGCTGAAAGAAGTGACATGACATGACGCCGGAATGGTGTCTATGGGGCCGGCAGAAAGGCGCCCAGATGTGCGGGCGGACAGCCGACGGAATTCCGCTGACATTTTCCACGAGAATTCCTCAGTCTGAACCCACACTAAAACAGCAATCCTGCCATAGTGTCTTAGTTCTCAGCAGATGCTAGCTCAGAGTCCAAACTGCTGACACTGTTAGGTCAAGGAGACACACGGTACCCTTCATATATTTACTTGCTCTTCCAGAATGTAGAAAACGGCTTTTATCCTGTGGTGCAAAGTGTCCCTAAGATCCTGAAGTGTCGGGTGCTACACCTCCTTGCTCCCCCTCCCTATCCCTGCTTAATTGTCTGTAAGCTTCCACAGCCAAGACCTGCTTCTAAATTTCGTTCCTGCACTGTGCATACAAACTGTGTGCAGGTGGAAGAATTGGAGGCATAGCTTCGCTTATAGCTGTCAATTAAGCAAGCAGGGATAGGGATGGGAGGGGAATTGAGAAGGCATGCTTTCTGTTTAAATGGACCCTTAAAGGGGTTGTCCGGCGATAAAAAATTATTCACAGAATAACACACATTACAAAGTTATACAACTTTGTAATGTATGTTATGTCTGTGAATGGCCCCCTTCCCCGTGTCCCACCACCCCCACCCGTGTACCTGGAAGTGTGGTGCGCTATACTCACTTGTCACGTGCCGACCACGGTCTCTGATCCTCAGCAGTGACGTCTTCTTCGGGCGGGCGGCGGATCTTCCCGAGTGCCGGCCGCCCTCTGCAGCGTCATCCGAAGCTCAGCCGCGATTGGCTGAGCATAACTGTGCTCAGCCAATCACAGCTGAGCAGCTAATGACGTGGCCGCGTCATCAGCCGCTCAGCCGCGATTGGCTGAGCACAGTTATGCTCAGCCAATCGCGGCTGAGCTTCGGATGACGCTGCAGAGGGCGGCCGGCACTCGGGAAGATCCGCCGCCCGCCCGAAGAAGACGTCACTGCTGAGGATAGGAGACCGTGGTCGGCACGTGACAAGTGAGTATAGCGCACCACACTTCCGGGTACACGGGTGGGGGTGGTGGGACACGGGGAAGGGGGCCATTCACAGACATAACATACATTACAAAGTTGTATAACTTTGTAATGTGTGTTATTCTGTGAATAATTTTTTATCGCCGGACAACCCCTTTAATGTCCCCCATTGAATTAATCAGCAAGTTCATATCAAATTAACCCTCCTAGCATTACTACGAAGATACAAAGTTGCAGATAAAGCCTGTCAGGGACTTGCTTACATCAGCTATGTTGGAAGGGAGGGGGAGGAGAAGGAGAGAACAGCTCTCACACAGTTTTTTGTGTCTTCAGCAGAAAGCGGCAGCTCAGAACTAGGAACGGAGAATGAAGAGATAATAACAATTATGGAATTGTTAGTCTTACAATGAGCGGCAAACATATGAAAAGTTATGTTTGAGTGGAATACCCCTATAAAGTAAGGCAGTTGTCAAGTCCGTTACACAATACCAGCTGTGGAAGTGCTATAAATACATTTTAAATATAGGTAAGCTGCAAAAAAAGTAGCTTATGGTTATAGCCCAAATGTTATAATGGCTTTTTCTGCCCTTTAGTACACTTATATCATACAATACCAAAATTTCTGAGCTCATTTATGGATATTTAAAGCTAATGTACAATCAGGTACATTCGCTTTAATTGTAGCGTATCAATAGAACGCCGACGGGAGGAAGCCGCGGACGGGTTCCCACACACAACGCTGCTCTGTTACCAGACACCGGCCCAGGCTGAAGCACTGCAGGCGGGCCGGCCTGCCCCCAGTGGGAGGAAAACCCCGCTAGTGGCCGGTAATAGACCGGCGACGTGTGTGGGAACTGTGCTGCGGTTCAAAAAAAGGATTCCCCATCACTTCCCCATGACTTAAAGCGAATGTACCTGATGTTACATTCCCGTTAATATTTACTTGAAGTAAACAGAAAAGGTGCTATACTAAACTATACTTTACTATTAGTAAAGCTATAAAACATACCTACAAATACTCTAAAATGTAAACTGACCACAGACTAGTGAATGAGAAGTCAGAGCAATAGCTACAGTTTTATAATCTTCAATTAACTTACAGAGAGACTGGAATTTGTCTGCTTTGCTACAGCAGATTTTATGTAAACATAACAGCAAGAGCAGGTGTATTTGTGGAGTTTTGAGTTCTCTTATTAGAAACTGATGGTTACCAGCTATAAGTTGTTAGTTATTATTGATGTCCCATTAATTTTCTAATATACAGATTTTCTTTTACTGTTGTAACTGTAGAGCCTTCTTTCAAAATACACATCATAGATAGGTTAGCTACCCATATATTTAGGGGGAGATTTATCAAAGGCTGTAATATATACACTGATGTAATCTGCCGACAGCAACCAATCACAGCTCAGCTTTCAGCTCTGGTAACATGCTAGAGGAGCTGTGATTGGTTTCTATGGCCAGTTTATACGAGTGTAATTTGTAATGGGAGCCCTATGGAACGTGCACAGTTCCGTATACTGGAAGTTCCGTAGCCTCCCATTATAACGCAGAGCGCTCGTATTACTGGTTAGAACAAAAATAAAGGGACAGAGTGCAAGCTGATTCGTGTGTCTGCCCCTTCATTCTAGCGATTGGCGGGGGTCTCAGCACCTGGACCCCACTGATACACACTTCTGACATGTCGCTATGACACGTCCGAATTTCTTTTAAAATGATAGTTCCACTTTAAATAGTTTATCAAGTATCCAATGTCAGAACCCCTAGTGATCTCCCCGAGTACCCCTTGAGAATGGAGTGGTGGTGTGCTTACATGGCCACCACTCCATATTGCCTTGCTATGGCACTGACAGAGATTGTCAAGTGAAACTGAGAGCACCCGAATAAACGTATTATTAGGTATCAACGCAACGAAGGGGACAGAATGAGTTAGGGGGCAGAAGTTCTTTCACTTTCTGCAGTGATAAAACAAGTCTTTTTTTTCTCTGCAAAGTCAGATGCATCATGGGAAAAACTTGCTATAACACAGGGCGATTATTAGCCAGACAGGTGATTGTACATTCTTTGACTGATCGGGTCAGTCTGACCTCCTACAAAATAGCTAGCCGTTGGCTGCACATCTCCCTGTGTAATAGGGAATGTGCGGCTGACGGCTTATAGCGGGAAAGGGCAATGGAATCGATCTAGCAATCCTTCATGTGGCTGTGCCTTGTGTAATCTTATCAGAGATACGTTTTTATTTACAGACATGATCAGGCTATCTAATAAGGCCCTGAGATTTCATAGCTGAGCCATACGACAAGGGAAGGAATCTAAGCCTTTCCCCTGCCCAGATCTTTTAGTTCTCCAATACAAAACATAAGTGAAATATTTTCAGACAATCACTGCCCATAGTGGCCTCAGTGGCTGTGCAGGCAATTCCTATGGAATGGGATGGAGACAAGGAAGCTTTGGGTAGAGGGATTGGCACTAGTCAGGAATTGATGGCACGTGTCTCTTTATTTTCCCTGCCACCCTCAGCATGTTTAGATTTTAAAATATTTTTTAGACAAACCCTTTGCTGCATTCTATAGGACAAAAAAAAGTCAACATGCTTTGAATATATATATATATTTTTTTTTTATAATACTATTGAATACTTAAAGGGGTATTCCCATCTCCACTACCATAGTTAATGTTAGCAGACTTGTCTCCTTCTGCTGATATGCTGCACTTTTTCTCCCATTGTTGATAGCATGTTTTCTAGGTTACTGACCAGCACAGTGGTCTGGCTGGGATATACTATATATTATATAAAAACACACACAGTATGGATACACTATGAGGGAGATTTATCAAACTGGTGTAAGGTAGAATTGTCTCAGTTGCCCCTAGCAACCAATCAGATTCCACCTTTCATTTTTCAAAGAGTCTGTGAGGAATGAAAAGTGGAATCTGATTGGTTGCTAGGGGCAACTGAGACAATTCTACCTTACACCAGTTTGATAAATCTTCCCCTAAATGTCTCTATACAAATATGTCTATATAGCACTCCAACCATTGCTATTAGAACTATACCAAAATGAAGTGGCGACTAACGTAAAATGTTTCATATATTTAATATAACCGTTCCTTAAAGGAAACCTGTCAGCTGTAATTCATATTCCAAACTGCTGACACCAGTATAGTTGTTACGTCAAGGAGACACCTGGTACCTTTTATATACAGTATCTGTCTGTACTTCCAGAACATAAAAAAAGGCTTTTATTCTCTGGTGCAAACTTTTTCCCCAAGCTCCTGATCTGCTACAAGCTGGAATATCTCCTCTCTCCCCCCTGCTTACTTCATTTTTACCTGCAAGCAGTCCTAAGCAGGGTCAGGTATGGGAGGTGTTACCAGCACTTTGTAAAGGTTTTGCTGCACTTTAGGAACTTGGGAAAGCCTCTTTGTACTAAATAATAGAAGCATTTTTCTATGTTACCTACCTATATATGAAAGATACCATGTGCTTCCTTGACCAAACAGCTATATAACCTAACAGCTATGAGCTTTTAAAGGAAATTAACAATGTCCCTACTGCCCCACAAGCTGGTATCTGATAGAGAAGCTGAAAAGCATTCTGATGCATTTCATGCAATGTTGCATGTACTAAAAAATAAAACAGCATGATAAACATATCAGCACTCGCGCCTTATGCTAATACCTGATAACTAGTGATGTAAGTATAGAGGCCACAGCTTCTGGATACAGTGTCAGCATCCTTCTCTCTCTAGGCTTGATTAACAACCCGAAAGCAAGTCCAAAAGCCAGCATTTATGTGTGCAGTCATGCTGGACTGGGAGCAGTCAGAGTGACCAGAAGAGGCCATGTGTACTCTTACATGACTTACATCCAACTGTATCAAAACTTACTGTATCATAATGTTGTTCAGCACATATATCAGGTACTGGCCACAGTCTGATGGACTAGGCGTCCAACTCCTGGCTATTTGAAGGGGCTGTGGGACTTGTTTAAAGAGTCCGAGTCTCTATAGTGTTTACAATTCATCATACCATCAATATTGGTGCATTAACTGATTTCCTTGAATCAGACAATGCTGCAATACTTAGCAGGTATCAGTGCTAGTAAACACTGAAAACTCTGTGGCTCTAACATGAGCACCCCACCTGCTTCAATCAGTGGGAGTGCTAGGGGTCGGACCCTGTCCAAACTATTATTGACGTATTTCGAGGACTAGCCATCATCTTTATAAAGCCGGATAAAAACTTTAGGATAGTTCATAGCCATTTAAACGGGGACCAAATCCTGGCACCTCCACTGATCAGCTTAATGAAGGGGCTTCAACAAGCACCTAGATGAACAACAATGATGCTGCAGCTCTTGCTGAAGTGCCATAGTCCTTTCATTCAACCCATAGATATTTGATTTTAGTGGACTTTTTTTCTTATTGAACATGTTCTACAATACTCTGGAGAGGTGAAAGTTTTTACCTGTTATCTGAAAACAGAGGAAAGAATATTGTGATTTTATAGTGGTGTCTTATCTAGCCATAATTTTACAGATATATAAAGGTTTTTCACACTTTAAAACGTAAAACAACTTTCAGTCTAGGCTCTACGGAAAAGTAACTGTGGTATCATAGGTCAAAACTGCTGAGGACTTCAGTTTTATAATTCATTTTTTTTCTCCTTGTGTGTTTGATTATTGAATGCAATAAAGGGAAAATGCAAATAACACCTAGAAGGTGGTTTGAATACTACAAAGAGTGAACAATGTAAAATGGTATACTGTGATCGAATACTGCATGTAAGCAGAACGCCAACATTGGGAGCAAAATACAGGGCTTTTTGAGACTACTTCCTAAGGCAGTTCTGTAAAAGCTTCTATAAGTTTTTTCAGCCAAAGTGAGGAGAGGATCCCAAAGGAATGAAAAGCATAATGGTAGATCTTGCCTTTTCTGTATGTGAACATCAGATAGACTTGTGGCGCATACTTCTCTATAGCAGCATGTCTTTTTGCAATTGGAGGAATCCACAGAGAAAGATGTAATCACTGGGCCAGTTTACTTTAAACTTACATATACAGGAGGAAAAGGTGGAGCACATGTTTGAATGTTGAGGTGGTATCATAGATAAGTAAATAACCAGATGATAAGCAGTTGATTTTATCATTCATTTTACATTGCAGGAAAAAAAACAAAAAAAAAACAACCAATGCTCTATGGAGTTATTACAAAGCACTGTTATCCCAGCGGAGACAATCCTTAACCACTCCAGAGAACATCAAGAATAACAAATTCCAGTTAGGCCCACAGTAGTTTAGTAAATTCACACCTGCATAGTTATTTAAAGGCTCCTATAATGCGGAACTTAACATACCATCTTTCATCTTTGTAATCTTTGAGTCACTACTTCCCGATACATAATAGATATGTAAATAAGTAGTAAAAATATGACAAACAAGTCATCCATGAAGCCTAGGATACCAAAGAGAGCTTCAGGAATAATATCCAGAGGTGACACAAGATAGAACAAAGCTCCAAGGAGGCAGAGTACAATCCTTATCCGAAACATCCGGAATAAGCCACCCACGGAAAACATTTCACGGAACGCATGGCGTAGCAGTGTTGGCAAGTCCATAATTCTATCCATGAGCTAGAAAATTAAAAGAAATTTCATTTTACATGCTGCCATCTAAACGCTTAAAAGGCGTTTTTTCCAGCTAGACTACTGGGAGAAATTCATGAACACACACACCAATCTAATCCCAATCTCCAATTACCTCTGTCTCCACTCCACTGGATTATTTAAGAGGTGCGCATGCTATGTTGCAGCCTCATAAAATGTATGCCAGCTCTGAACAGACCATTAAAAGTTCTCGCAGTTTTTGCATAAGCCAGGGCTTTGCGCAAAAATGTGCAACTCTCAATGGTTGGTGCTAGGTGTAGACTTGATAAATGCCTCTCATTGCTTTTCTTACTTTGTGTGCTGGTAAGGTGTCCTGCCTGAAGTGCTAATTGGCTGATGGGCAATGTCTCACACTGACAAAGAATTTTAAAATGCAGCGCACCAGAGAGCGAGGCTTTATAACAGAGACCACAGATGGGGAGCAAGGAAGGCAAGTATGTCCCCCGCCCCCCACCTGCTTAAACACAAAGTTAAACAATATTCTACCTGGAAAACACCTTTAAATAGGGTCTGTTTAAACATAGATATTTACTAAAAAATGTCAGCATGTAAAATGCTGAAACTTTGTAATAAAATCTGTGTGATCTGTGGATGAAAAATGAACATTTGGCTCAATAATTTTAGTGCAATACACTATGCGTTTGGAATACACATGCATTTTACAAACCACATTGGTATATTTTGGTTATTAGACCTCTCCTTTGGTGTTTAAGGGCCCTTTTACATGGGTAGATATGGGGCCATGCAAGGACGTAAGCGAGCACTAATCAGTATGATTGGAATTTGTTTGCAGGGCCTTTAGAAGGCATGATTAATATATGATCACTGTATTGTTTGTGCACCCATTTAAATATATTGCTATTGGCCAATAGCAAAAAAATTTTGAAGCCACACAAAAGATCAGCTAACAAGCCGGCATTTCCTCTTCCTCTGGATCTCTGATACTTTTACATGGGCAACTGCTTGGACAGCCACCAATTACGAGAATGGAGGTGAAATTTGAATGGAGCAGCAGTGTAGATGTCCCAATGTTCTTCTATGCTATTCATTCTATATGGAACCCTCCAATTATTGGGGAGACAATTTCCCCTTCATTCACAAGATTGGTGGGGTCCAGGCAATTGGATCCCCAATCATATGGATAAATGATTAAATTTATAATAACCTTTTAATCAAATAATTTCAGTTTCCTCCACTGCCTTCTATCTGGCTGTACTGTACCTTTGTACGCCTCAGTTTTTATACATGGTACATCTTGAATAGATGTCGTATTACAGAAAATTTTATACATACAGCAGCACACCACGGCAGATGGAGTTACTGCGTTTGGAGAACATCTACAGTACAGCCTTTTGCATGCAACTTTGCCTATTGCTGCATGTAGCTCCTAGAATGACAATTTAAAACACTTACAGAACGTGGCTGGCCAGAAAATCTTCGATTATAACTATTAACTTCCTGTAAGATTTCTTGGGCATCTTGTTGCTCACTGGCTTGAAACACTGGAAACAATAAAGTTACCTAGGATTTAAATAAATATTTGTTTACAGTACAATATGGATATCTACGCAATTAAAAGGCTGGTGAACAAAATAACTGCATTTCTATTCACATAATGTAGTTAGTAATTGATCCGAGGAGAAAAGCTTTGGCTAAGGGTCCATTTACACAAAGATTATCTGACAGATTATCTGCCAAATATTTGAAGCCAAAGCCAGGAATGGATTTAAAAAGAGGAGAAATCTCAGGCTTTCCTTTATGACATGATCTATATTTATAGTCTGTTTCTGGCTTTGGCTTCAAATCTTTGGCAGATAATCTTTCTGTGTAAATGAACCCTTATTTTAACCAATAAACTCTTAACTGGGAGTGCTTTATTAATTAACATTACTTAAAGTGCATGGGATGGCATGGGCACAGAAGGAGTGACCACAGTGGGACCCGGCACCCACATGTAGCTGGGCCCCACCGCAACTGTCCAGATTGGAGCTCTGTTCCAACAGTTAACTCTTTAGATCATTTGGTCAGTGCAATCTCAGCATCTAACAGGGAGACAAAGAATGAAATCTCCTTCTGTCCTTCATCAGCACCTTGCAATACGATTGTGAGGTGCCAATGGTAGCCAAGGCAACCTGGCTACAAAACCTGATCAGGCATTGCCCTTGTGACAGATCTGTACTGCAGTGTATTATATCTGCGATCAACAGTCCCTGGTGGGACAGAAAAAAATATAAAAATAAAAGTAAAATAAATAAAACACACAAATTGTGTCTTCAGGAAAAAAAAACAATAACTTTATTTAATCCGCATGGTAAACGCTATGAAAACAGTTTTTATTAAAGAAAAAAAAAAAAAAGAAAAGTGTCCAGCTGTCAACTCATCTTGCAAACAACAAACACTCAAGTCTGTTGGCTTAAAAAAAAAAAATATTAATATGTCTCTCAGAATACAGTTTTGCACGAACCATTTTTTCTTAGGGTGCCTACTCACATACAGGATCACAGCGGAATTCATGCTGAAAAATCTGCTGCGATCCTGTGTTCAGTCATTCTGTTTGGGTTTACATACTCGCAGCAGATTTTTCATTCCACTGCGAGTATGTAAAGCCTCGCCCCTTTAATGCGCCGCTGCCCGGTTAATACATTACATTATCTGTATTTTCCATCGGTATTTTGCTTACATATATGTGACTTTTTGATTACTTTTTATTACAATTGTTCTGGATTTGATGTGACCATGAAATGTGCAAGTTTGCACTTTGGCATATATTTGCACTTATGCTGTTTACGAGCGAGATCAGGAATGCCATAATATAATAGTTTGTGCAATTCTGCACAAGGCGATACCAAATATGTTTATTTATTTTTATTGATAAAAGGGGGTGATTTTAACTTTTTTTATGTAATGAGATTTTTTATTATAAAAGGAGTATTCCACTCAAACATAACTTTTAATATGTTGCTGCCCATGGTAAGACTAACAATTTATTACATACTTATCTATTCAGTCTCCTTCCCCCAGTTGCTGCTTTCTGCTGAAAACCATCTCCCCCTTTCCAGAATATATACTAGAATCCTCCTCCCCCCTTTTTCCCCATTTCCGCGCTGATTCAGCGCGTAATTTCCGCTTGTATTACGCTTGTATTCCGCGCTGAATACGCGCGTATTCCGCGCTGAAACAGAAAATCAGAGCCCCATTGATTTGTATAGGCTTCCGCTAGCGGAAGAATGAACATGTTCATTCTTCTGGCGGAAAGCGGATTAGTTCAGTGCGGAAATTCCACTGTGTGAACTGCAGAGCAGAATTTCTATTCAACACAATGGAAATTAGCTCTGCACCTATTTTAACGGCTGAAATTTCAGCGCTGATTCAGCGCAGAAATTCAGCTGCTTTTGCTCTGTGTGAACGAGCCCTTAAAATAGATGCAGAGCTAATTTCCATTGTGTTGAATGGAAATTCTGCTCTGCAGTTCACACGGTGGAATTTCCGCACTGAACTAATCCGCTTTCCGCCAGAAGAATGAACATGTTCATTCTTCCGCTAGGGGAAGCCTATACAAACCAATGGGGCTCTAATTTTCTGTTTCAGCGGGGAATACAAGCATAATACAAGCGGAAATTACGCGCTGAATCAGCGCGGAAATGGGGAAAAAAGGGGGGGGGAGGAGGATTCTAGTATATATTCTGGTATAGTCTAGTTTACTCGCCAAATACTCGCTGAATTTCAGCGCTGAATGCATGCGGATTCAGCGCGGATTCCTCGAGTATTCCGCGCTGAATTTGTCAAGAGCTGATTACGAGCTGAACACTTTCCTAGCTGAATACGCAGGCATTCTGCTTAGGCTAGGTTCACACTGCGTTTTCAGCATCCGTTTAACGCATCCGTTTTTTGAAAAAAAACGCATAAAAAACGGATTGCAAAAAACGGATTCATTTGTGTGCATCCGTTTTTCCATTGACTTCCATTATAAAAAAAAACGGATCCGTTTTTTTTGACGGACCAAAACGGACAAAAAAACGTTGCTGACCCTATTTTTCTGGACGTTAAAAAAAACGGATCCGTTAAACGGATGCTGAAAACGCAGTGTGAACCTAGCCTTATATTCTGCTCGGAATTCAGCGTCAGTTGATTTCAGCCGGAAATATTTCCTCGCATAATCCGCCCCTTTTGCGTTCATTAGCAACTTGACCTCAAAATAACCCTCCCAGCATTACAAAGAAGCTACAATATTGCAGATGAAGCCAGTCAGTGACTTGTTTACATCAGCTGTCTGAGAAGATTTTTATGTCTTCAGAAGAAAACAGCAGCCCAGAACTGGGAGAAGAAGATTAAACAAATAAAAACAAGTATGGAATGAATTGTTAGTCTCATCATGGGCAGCAACATGTCAAAAGCTATGCTTGAGTGGAGTTCCCCTTTAAAAATAACTTTTTTTTACTGCAAAATACACTTAACTTATTTGACATAGAGATCAATGCAGTAGCTATGAACTGCATTGATCTATGTAATCGTCACTGGATTACTATTGACTGCTGGAGCCAATAGTAAAGCAGTGTCAAGCTGGGATCAGCATCATTGCAGCGCTGATGGCAGATTTGTAGTGTGTATATAATATATAGGAGCCACCATAGAGGCTAGTCTGCATCCACACTATAGCGAAGTATAGGGAAAAACAGACACAGAGATGGGAGTTTGCAGGGTGATAAACGGGGGGGGGGGGGGGGGGGGGGAGAACAATACCATTTCCTAGTGATAGAATGGTTAGGGATAATTCTGCTCTTCATATACACACACAGGACAGTACATCCTAAAAATTCACTGAAGTGACAGTGACACTTTAAAGTGTCACTGTCATTATAACTTTCATGCTATCTTCACAAACTGTATAAACAATGGCCGTTCCGTATGTTTAACCCTACCTACGGCCAGAATTAATGATAATATTCATTAATTCTGGCCGTATCGTTTAACAATGGCCATTCGTGTGGAACATGTTTATGTAGTGTGGGAACATAGCCTCAAAATCAACAGTAGATGTGATATAAAGCATATTTGCAATTTACATTATTATTTTTTGGTCAGCATGCTGTAAAACAAAGCTATACTTACTTGCATCCAGGTCCAGCCTCCTAAAGGCAGATTTTTAGTTTTGTGTTGGTTGAAAAAAAAAAAAAAAAGACTAAACATATGATTTCCTGCCCAGTACAATCCTACGCAGGGGCGTAGCTAGGATTCATGGGGCCCCATAGCAAAAACTTTATGGGCCCCCCTACACACTATAATTTATATATGTGCTAGGATTCATGGGGCCCCATAGCAAAAACTTTATGGGCCCCCCTACACACTATAATTTATATATGTGCTAGGATTCATGGGGCCCCACAGCAAAAACTTTATGGGCCCCCCTTAACAACACTAATATATATATATTTATTTATTCATTCAGTGATGTTGCAAAAAAAAAAAAAATCTCTTGTGGCCAGAGGCAGAATCCTGTGTGCAGCTACAACAGTGACTGGCAGAGGAGAAAGCCAATGTCTGCTTGCTCAGTCCATCCACTGTATTTACCTATAACAGCCTATTAGGAGCCTCATGGTTATATACATAGGTGCAGGAGCAGACTACCTTTTGCTTAACCCTTTATTTACTGCAGTGTGTAAGTGACCCAGTGTTCTCTTACATGCTTCAAAACAAAGGGTTAATACAGAAGACAATTAGCTCTCTCTCCTTCACTACTCCTGCACTGATAACCCCTGACCTATGCAGGAGCTCAGAGAACAGAGGTCAGAGGTTATCAGGGTAGTGAGGCAGAGAGCTAATTGTTAACCCTTTTTGTGTTGCAGCATGTAAGAGAACACTGGGTTACTTACACACTGTAGTACATAAGGGGTTAAGCAAAAGGACACACAAGGCTCTTATCTTCCCTGGGCCCCCTCCCTCCACGGGCCCTATAGCACCCGCCTTCCCTGCCTCTATGGTAGCTACGCCACTGGTCCTACGGCTCAACGCATCCATCAATCAAATGACTGCCTTCTCTGTGAGCACGCAGATAGCCGGGACTTCCTGTGTTTGGTCTCTTTTTTTTTCTTTCTTCAACCAACACAACACTGGACCTTAATTTCAAGTATAGCTTTGCTTTAAAGCATGAAAACTAAAATATAAATAAATGTAAACTTGCTTTATATTAACATCCCCTGTTGATTTAAGTAGTACATCTTAAAGCAGTGCTGAAAAAATTCTATTAGAGATAAAAAATATTTCTTACCGTTTGACGGCAAATAGGACAGCTGATGGCACCAAGCCACGACCCATATCTCCAGTATGCAATAATGCATGGACCTATATGGGGATAAGATTTTTTTTTTTTAACCATATGCTACATAATGTGTGAGAGAAACAATTTACAGCGTGGTAAAAAAGAAAAAAAATTCCTTACCACAAAAAAGATGTCCACAATTTGTCTCCACTGGAAATGTTGCCTGCTGCAAACAGACTGGGCAAGACATATCAGAGTAGAATTGATGTCGAGGTTGGATAGTTGTTTCCTGCTAATACAAAACAATCATGAAAGCTAGACATCATAACTGTACATTGTGATGACTATTATTTAGGATTCAATACATAGTTGAAATGTAATTTCACTGGAGAATTCCTACTAAAGCAAAAGTCAGAATACTACTGTACATACTATATAGTACATCTAAATTCTGTTATCAGGGAGGCACCTGACTCACTCTTAACTTTTATTCTGCAGCAGGACACCAACCCCAAATGTATAAAATACGTCATTATAAACTAATGAATGGCCCTTGCAGAGCCCTGATCACAGTATCATCGAGTCTTGTCTGGGATTACATAAAGAGACAGAAGCATTTCAGCAAGCCTACATCTACAGAAGATCTGTTCTTAGATCTCCAGGATGTGAGGACCAACACCCTTGCTGAGTTTCTCCTAAAAGAACTGATGCGGTTTTTAAGTCACAGGATGGTCAAACCATTGTCAAAGCTCCATTTACATTCTGTAAACGGCTCCAAATCATTATGCAGCACACATACACTATAATAAATTCATTGTACCATAACATGCAGTAGCCCCCTAAACACAGTCTTTGCCTATAACAGGGGTCTGCGGGTACCCCAGTTTTTCTTATTTTACTGTATAGATTGGAATACATTAAATCATTAGCATAACTATGCAAATACATTTGCAAAAACCTAGAATATATTATGTCAATAGGGCCCCTTCACATTAAGCAAGTGTGGTGGAATTCAAGCACAGCCCTCCCCGTGGACGCTGTTTGAATTGTCTGTCTGATTAATTCAATGGGATTGTCTGTCTGTCCGATTGATTCAATGGGATTTCTCGTGAGAGCAGAGGTGCACAAAAAATTCGCTTGAAATTCCATCACTTTTGCTCAGTGTGAAGGGGCCCACAGTTTTGATTCCTAAATAGTTATACCCATGCATAACAACATAGTATACAAAGGATAACATACCTGTTCATTTTGTAGTTGCTCCCTAATGGCCCTTACCCTTTCTTGATTTTCAGGGTGAATGTTTTGGTGCTCACTTCTGTTTAACAAATTTAAAATATTAGTTCTGTGAAAAGACAACATTAAATTCACACCATTAAAACAGAACTTTGGAGACAAATTGGTTACATGATGCAAGCTAATTATAGAGACTTAACAGGTCTCCAGATAAAATGGGCCCATTTCATACAATAAAAACAAGAACATTAACAAATTATGAAAACCAAAATACATAATTTATTTTACCAGTAGATGTCTTATGGAATTAGCTGCACAATTTGATACTTAAAGGAACATCCCAACTATGCTCTGGCTGAAAAGACAGATTAGGCATGCTGGATTTCAAGATGTCTAATCCTGCTTTGTCATGAAATAAGCCACTGGCAGAAGTATTTGAGAGCAGCCTATTAAAATGTTGCATGCTGTAGTATTCATCCAACAGCTATCTCGTGCATATGACTAGCCTTACATGGGAGACTCAGACTAGTTAGTAAACCCTACACTCATCTAAGAAAATTACACACAAAACTTACCGCAACATTAAATATGTGAGGGCAGCTATGAAGATCAAACTGATCACTACTGCAACAACCACTTGGTTGCTTACACCTTCAATGAACGACCCATCAACTAATGGCAGGTGTAGAATATCTTCTTGGTTGTCAGCCATCCCAGAACATAGGTATTAATTTCTATTAAAAAAAAAAAGAAGATAATTATCTTCAATGATAAATATTTAAAGGGGTTTTCCCAGGTATAATTTACAGTCCAACACTCAGCATATACAGTATGTAGACAGTTCTATACATTATGTTGCTCACCTCCTATCAATGCACACATACAAGCCAGATTATTACAGTGGTACCTCGGTTCTCGAACTTAATTGGTTCCGGAAGGCAGTTTGAGAACCAAGCAATGTCTTACCATAGGAAATAATGTAATTGTGTTTAATTTGTTCCAGCACCCACTAATAATTACCTACAGTACCATATATTACATTGATAAGTGCCCAGTTTAATCACTACAGTACAATACAGTACAGCACTTTATACTATACAGGACATTTCAGAGCAGCACTATATACTGTACAGCACATTATACACAAGAAA